>NC_044070.1:19836800-19861800 GCF_902167405.1 Gadus morhua | reverse complement strand
GTCCCACAGTGAGTGTCTTTATTCTGTCCCTCAGTGAGTGTCTGTATTCTGTCTCTGTGTGTCTGTATTCTGTCCCTCAGTTAGTGTCTGTATTCTGTCTCTGTGTGTCTGTATTCTGTCCCTCAGTGAGTGTCTGTATTCTGTCTCTGTGTGTCTGTATTCTGTCTCTGTGTGTCTGTATTCTGTCCCTCAGTGTGTGTCTGTATTCTGTCTCTGTGTGTCTGTATTCTGTCCCTCAGTGTGTGTCTGTATTCTGTCCCTCAGTGTGTGTCTTTATTCTGTCTCTGTGTGTCTGTATCTTGGTTACCTTCCTGGGACCCCGGGATGGAGGGGCCGGTCTTCAGGTCCTGTGGAGGAGCAGGGGGGTCTTCTGAGCTGGGGGAGGGACCGGCTCTGGGCTCCTG
The DNA here is from genome assembly GCF_902167405.1 of Gadus morhua. Lineage (NCBI taxonomy): Eukaryota > Metazoa > Chordata > Actinopteri > Gadiformes > Gadidae > Gadus > Gadus morhua. The sequence continues at coordinate 19,861,396 of NC_044070.1, read as the reverse complement.
TTGGACTGGGTTCTGGTCCCAGAGGCCGTGGCACTGGAGGACCCAACGACATCAGGACAGGAGAGCCAAGAAATACATCATTCACCACGGCTAATATTTAGAACAATAGTGAAAAAATAAATATATATATATATTTATATGTATATATCGATATAGATAGTTAAAGATGTATATACACTCATTTTGAGGTGGGTGTTGGTTTCGGCTGCCAATGAAGCATCATTTTGCCGTTGGCTCGGCTGTTAATGACTGAGGATCAATTCAACGTTGGACTTAGCCTCACAGTCAGTAGGACGGAGGACGGAAACTGACATCTGAGTCAAGAGTTCATTGAAAAAATACAACTATTTCACTTTTCAAATCTTGTTGAAAAGTACCAATGTAGCGGTACATTCCCACCAAGAGGTCTGTTGTAGTACGGTGGACCTGATCCCCGGCAGTGCCTGTACCTTGAGGATGGACCTGTGGAAGAACAGGGCCAGCAGCTGCAGCAGGTCATAGAGGACGTAGCCGTCCTTCTTCTCCACCCCCAGGATGTTGGGCGGGTGGAAGGGCTTGGAGCGGTCCACCTCGATCTTCTGGTTGAACGGGAAGAACCCAAACTGGAAGAAGTACTTTATCACGATGGCAGCCTGGGGCACAGAGAGACGAAGAGCGGACGAGGTTTGAATCAATGAATCATTAATTTACAATATTTTAATGATAGGCTAAAGGAGATCAGAAAGGAAGCATTGAAGGACCTTTCTTCTTTCCTAGCATTTAGAGAATTAGAACATCTTATCATGGCTGCCACTAAGATACTCGTCGGGTAATTTCACTCGTTAAGGAACCATTCTAAGTAAAAAGGACTATTCGACCGCAGCCTTGTTTAGAACTGATCCACAATCAGTATTTTCCGGAGCACCTGCCACTGATTGGCAATGACACCTGTCACTCACGAGGAATTGAGCCACAGCCACGCCTCCTCCCATAGATACATGCACATCAACAGCCAAACGACAGCGAAACACAGTTTGAGGTCCCGTGATCAGGAAGGTCTCCAGGCAACAAAGACTTTGCCTTCACTAATTTGAATAAAAACTCTTTACTTTGTTAACCGAATGGGTCCTACGTTGAATGTTCACACTCTGAAGTTGACCGCAGTTCAACGTACCTCAGTATAGATGATGGCCGTCATCCAGAACCTCTTGCTGGGCCGGGGGACAGACAGCATGGCCCAGAGGAAGACGCACACGGGCAACGTCAGGGTGAGACAGCTCGCCGAAACCATGTGGTTCAGCACCATCACCAGGTAGCACACCATCTCTGACCTGGAGACAACGCATCTCTAACGTTAACACCATCTCTGACCTGAAGACAACACCTTTATAAAGTTAACACCATCTCTGACCTGAAGAAAACACCTTTATAAAGTGAACACCATCTCTGACCTGAAGACAACACCTTTATAAAGTTAACACCATCTCTGACCTGAAGACAACACGTCCATAACATTAACACCATCTCTAATCTACATTCCCTTTACTACCATCTCTGAATTTAAAGTGCATTTAAGAGCACATGTTATGTTACCTGGCAACCAGGATGTTGTAGAGGGCATAGCAGAGCTGCAACAGCTGCGGCTGGTTCCCATAGAAACGATCCGATGCTCCCAGCTCCTCGTTGTAGAACATCCTGCAAGCCCATATAAGGGAGTCCGGGTCAGTTGAGGTCGGTTGTGTGTTTACGTGTGCGCGTGTTTCTTCGAGCGTGCGCGTGTACCTGTGCCTCAGCAGGTCATTGGCCGTCAGCTCCTGGGGCCGGGGCTGGGGTGGAGACGAGGTGGTGGGGTGTTCCTGGTACCCCTCGGCGAGGGGGGGTCCCTGTGCCTGGAGCGCTGCCCGGCAGCCCGGCTTGTGCTGCCGGGACCGGAGGCCCAGGGCCTGGCTGTAGGTCGGAGGGAGGACAGGGGAGGCGGCGGGGGGCGAGGAGGGGGAGGGCTGGGTGCAGGCGTGGAGCGAGGGAGACTTCGGGGTCGAGAGCGGGTGGGTTCCTAACGATGGATGGGGCTCCAAAGCCTCTGTGCTTCCCAGGGTCCTTTGGGGGCCACAGAAAGTAGGACATGTTTGGTTCTGTTCACTGCACCGGTGGGTTCCTCCAGTGAAGGCGTTGCGTCACATGGTTCAGCTTCCTAAACCCCAAACGAATAATAATATAAAAGAAAGTAGAATGTAGGAGGGCTACTCACCTGCTTCCCTCCAGTGAGGAAGACGAGGACAAGGAGGGGATTCTGCCCATCCTGGAGAGTTTTGGACGGACACATCGGCTAGCTTTAGCCGCTGGCTGTCTAGTTTGCGTTCCAACCGACGACGCCCGTTGGACCTCCGGTTCGAATGGGAGTTCTTCTTCCGCTTCTGTATCTGTATCTTCTCCGGGAACGGTCTCTGTTCCTGGGGTTTGCTGTGAACCAACCTTCAAACCCTCACTTTCCAAAGTCCCATGCTGTGAAGCCGCCATCTCTGGCTTATTACAAGACGCATTCCTTGAATCCGTCTCCAATTCGATGTCTGCCAGTGTCCTGTTGTGTTCTGATGCTTTCTTTGGAGACACGTTTGTCACAAACACATCATCTGATTCCTGGGATGCGCAGTCTTGTCCCTGAGACGCATGGGAGACAAAGTCCCGTCCCTGAGACTCATGGGATACGTAGTCTTGACCCTCAGCCTGCAGACCAGACTCCCTAGATCTCCTTAACATCTGCTGCTGATAGAACACGTGGATGGTCTCCCTGGAAGGACGGGTTCCCTGAAAGACAGAAATGCCTGATGACCATCCCTCCTCATCGAGAGCGTTAGTGACATCTAGAGAGTTAGTTACATCTAGAGAGCTGGTGACATCTAGAGAGTTAGTTACATCTAGAGAGCTAGTTATATTTAGAGAGTTAGTTACATCTAGAGAGTTAGTTACATCTAGGGAGCTAGTTACATTTAGAGAGTTAGTTACATCTAGAGAGTTAGTTACATCTAGAGAGCTAGGTACATTTAGAGAGTTAGTTACATCTAGAGAGCTAGGTACATTTAGAGAGTTAGTTACATCTAGGGAGCTAGTTACATTTAGAGAGTTAGTTACATCTAGAGAGTTAGTTACATCTAGGGAGCTAGTTACATTTAGAGAGTTAGTTACATCTAGAGAGTTAGTTACATCTAGAGAGCTAGTTACATTTAGAGAGTTAGTTACATCTAGAGAGCTAGTTACATTTAGAAAGTTAGTAACATCTAGAGAGTTAGTTACATCTAGGGAGCTGGTGACATCTAGATAGTTAGTTACATCTAGCGAGTTAGTTACATCTAGAGAGTTGTGTGTGTATGTGTGTGTGTACCTGGTTAGCCTGCTGGGTTAGCATACAGTGCTCTATGCGCAGCACGGTGGAGATGTTGAGGTGCTCCTGACAGAGTGTCCTCAGCCACGAGTTCAGAGAGTCCAGGACGGCAGACAGCAGAACCCACCAGAACCGCAGCAGGTTGGCCACACGGCGCAGCACGTTGTCTACAAACACGCACACGCACACACACACACACGCGCACGCACACGTACAATTATTATGCTTACATAAGGTAGGGAGAAAGTAGAGTCAGTGTTAGATAGAGAGAGAGAGGAGGGGTACGCATCGTCCACACTGTACACGTCCGTCGACGGGTCTCATTGACTCTGCACGGTGGGCTCTCGTAATGCAGCGTGGGTCAATCCAATCCGTCGGCTCCGTTGCCTGCCTTCAAAAAGTTGAGGAATATTCTACTTTTCGGGCTGCAAGGGATCCGTCGGCCAATCAGATCGCGTCCCCCATACGTCAGACACGCCCTCTGTCGTCCGTCGACGGACAGGTACAGTGTGAAGGCGTTAGAGAGAGAGAGAGAGGGTTGAGGGATGGAGAGAGTACCAGGAACTTCTTCCTCCTCTTCCTCATCCTCAGTGCGTCCATCTTGTCCGTCTGTGGACAGGGAGTCACATTTCACTTCCTCTACAAGTCTAAAGGTTCATCACAGGGAATCCATCCATTGATTATCATCAGTTAATGCTTAATAAGCTATCAATTGCTCCCGCCCGATGGCTTCTCAGTATTCTTACCTTCTGTGGGGGAGAGAGGGGGGGAGAGTGGGGGGGAGAGATGGAGGGCTTTCTTTCTTTTGTTGCGAGCTCTCAGTGCTGTCCTGGTGTCTGTTACCCAGGCGTGGTACACAAACTGAAGGAGACGTCAAGAAATGTAGTCAACATACAACATGTGCCATAAACATATCAGTCACCAGTCACCCAGGCATAATACACACTCTGACCCTGCATCCCTTAACCCTTAACCTGCATCCCTTAACCTGCATCACTGAACCCTTAACCTACAGATTAGATTAGATTAGAAAAACTTTATTTATCCCAAAATGGGCAATTTCGTTCACAGTTTCCCGTCTCACATAATAAATTATTTAATAAATACAATAAATAGCAATAGGAGATAGACAAAAACATATATCAAAGGCAGTCCAACACACACATTTAACTCACAATTCACAATTCATTTCAACCCGTCAGTAACAACCACCCTGCCCCCGGAAACACCCAGCAACACTGGTGTGCTCTCCACCTACTCCTGACTACATCACTGAACCCTTAACCTGCATCACTGAACCCTTAACCTGCATCACTGAACCCTTAACCTACATCACTGAACCCTTAACCTGCTTCACTGAAACCTTAACCATCATCACTTAACCCTTAACCAGCATCATTGAACACTGAACCTACATCACTGAACCCTTAACCTGCATCACTGAACCCTTAATCTACATCACTGAACCCTTAACGTGCATCACTGAACCCTTAACCTACTCACTGAACCCTTAACCTGCATACCTTTACCCTTAACCTACATCACTGAACCCTTAACCTGCATCACTTACCCCTTAACCTACATCACTGAACCCTTAACCTTCATCACTGAACCCTTAACCTGCATCACTGAACCCTTAACCTACATCACTGAACCCTTAACCTACATCACTGAACCCTTAACCTACATCACTGAACCCTTAACCTGCATCACTGAGCCCTTAACCTACATCACTGAACCCTTAACCTACATCACTGAACCCTTAACCTACATCACTGAACCCTTAACCTGCATCACTGAGCCCTTAACCTACATCACTGAACCCTTAACCTACATCATTGAGATACTCAGACTCTACCTGGAAAGCCGACCTATCAGGAATGGGTTCCTCCGGTCGCTCCTCCTCCTCCTCGCTGTCCGTCTCAAACAGGTAGTAGTTCCCGCTGCGCACCACTAGGGGGAGACAAAGGTCATTGGAGAATGTAAACCAATGGCTGATAGTTTAGGTTGGAACTCAAGGTCAGGGTTGATGACCTGACGGGTCATGTGACCTACTGGAGGCGTGGTCTACCCAGGGTCTCCACCACTCCTTCTGGTTCCTCCCCTTCCTGTCCGTTTGACCTACACACACAAATACACAAACACATACAGACAAACACACACACACACAAACACACACTCAGACATACACACACACACACACACACACACACACACACACACACACACACACACACACACACACACACACACACACACACACACACACACACACACACACACACAGGTAGTCAGACAGTTTGTCAGACAGACAGGTAGTCAGACAGACAGGTAGTCAGACAGACAGGTAGTCAGACAGCTTACCTTCTGTATTGCTGAGCAGTCGCTGTTTTCCTCGACGGAACTTCTGCTGTCGAGATTTAATTCTCTCCATCCTAAACAAACAAGTTAATGTACATATAAGTTATGGTTGTATCTAAATAGATTTAAGATATGTATCTATATCTATATTTAGATAAGATATGTTTCTATATTGATATATCGATCTATATTATCTATAGACATATAGATATCGTTAAAGTGTTATTGTGTGTGTAAATGTGCACGTGTGTGTGTGAGTGTGTGTGTATGCCCATGTCTGTGTGAGCTTGTGCCAGTGTGTGTGTGAGCATGTGCATATGTGTGTGTGTGAGCGTGAGTGTGTGTGTGTGTGTGTGGATGTATATGTGTATGTGTGAGCGTGAGTGTGTGTGTATGTGTGTGTGTTTGTGTGTGTTTGTGTGTGTGTCTGACCATGTGTGTGTGTGTGTGTGTGTGTGTGTGTGTGTGTGTGTGTGTGTGTGTGTGTGTGTGTCTGACCGTGTGTGTGTGTGTGTGTGTGTGTGTGTGTGTGTGTGTGTGTGTGTGTGTGTGTGTGCTACTGACTGTCTCTTCAGGAGGTCCATGGATCCTTTCTCCAACTCCAGACGCTCTCTGACCGCCTTCACTGTGGCCGCTTCGATAAGCTCCGCCCCCCTGAAACACACACACACACACACACACACACACACACACACACACACACACACACACACACACACACACACACACACACACACACACACACACACACACACACACAATTATTAAACATACACATAAAGAGACACAGAAAGTACTAGTATTATTAATACTATAAGTATTAGTTAGTATAAGTATTGTTATTATTATTATTATTATTATTATTATTAGTAGTAGTAGTAGTAGTAGTAGTTTGTAGTAGTAGTAGTTTGTAGTAGTATTAGTTGTGGTACTAGTATGAGTGGTGTTATTAGTTTTATAAATAGTAGTTAGTATAAGTATTAGTAGTAGCAGTACTAATTTGTACCTGGAGGCCAGTAGCTGGGTATTGCGCAGGTCCAGTACTACGTGAGGAAGTACTAGTATGAGCAGTACTAGTATCAGTGTTAGCAGTACTAATATGTAACTGGAGGCCAGGAGCTGAGCATTGTGAAGGTCCAGTACGACGTGTCTGAAGTACTAGTATTAGTAGTACTGTGTACCTGGAGGCCAGTAGCTGGGTATTGCGCAGGTCCAGTACTACGTGTCTGAAGTACTAGTATTGGCAGTACTGTGTACCTGGAGGCCAGGAGCTGGGTATTGCGCAGGTCCAGTACTACGTGGAGGAAGTACTGGCTGGTGAAGACGCGTCTCTGCAGCAGCAGGCAGCAGAAGCAGATGCTGTCCCAGATGATGCCTGCCTCGTCGCTAGGCAACTCGCACTGTTTACTACTCTGCTGCTCCGCTGCAAGACAACAGTATGGTGTCACCATGACGATAACTACCCCAACCGATACCACGTCGCCGTGACAATAACAACCACATCAAACACCAGGCCGTCATCTAAACTGTTGAAGATTGAACATTGTTTTAAAACCCTAATTAATTAAACGGTAAAAACATTGTTTACTACATTGTTAAAGAGTCTCAAAATAAAGGATATTGGGCAAAAGTAGACAGACAGACAAATCGGCAGTGGGGAGACAGACAGACAGACAGACAGACAGACAGACAGACAGACAGACAGACAGACAGACAGACAGACAGACAGACAGACAGACAGCTTGATGACTTACGTTTGGTGTATCCCTTGATGGTGCACGCCAGGCTAAATAGTTGTATCAGCCAGCAGTGGTTCAACACAAGAGACTTGATGTATCCACACGCTAGAATCTAAACACACACACACACACACACACACACAGACGCGCGCGCACGTGCACACACAAGCACAGAATACAAACACACACACACATACATACAGAGAAATACAAACACACACAGAAAAACACACACAGATTATACACACATTAGGGTCGACATATAAACACACGTGCCAGCACCTAGTATGTGTGTAGGTGTGTGTGTGTGTGTGTGTGTGTGTGTGTGTGTGTATGTGTGTGTGTGTGTGTGTGTGTGTGTGTGTGTGTGTGTGTGTGTGTGTGTGTGTGTGTGTGTGTGTGTGTGTGCGTGTGTTGGTTTACCGACAGGATGTTTTTCATTGTAATAACAAAGATGTTGTAGCCAATCAGACAATCCCAGTAAACCAGGATGATTCTGATTGGCTTCAACAGCAAGTCTCCGCCCACCAACAGGAAGTAGAAGCAGGCGACCAGGTAGCCCATGCAGAAGATACTGATCCTGCCAAATAGTGAACATATTAACACAGACAGATCCTGCCAAATAGTGAACACATTAACACATAAGGACCCTGCCAAATAGTGAACAAATAACCACGTCTTGATCCTGCCAAATACTGAACACATTAAAAATACTGATCCTGCCAAATAGTTAACACATTAACATACACTGATGCAAAAAATGTACTTCAAAAACTGACTTAAATATGTATTTAATAATTCATTTGTGAGCAAATGAACCAGAGGGTGACGACAGAAGATGAGTGAACTCAATGGACTCATAATACTAACCTGGTGGTCCCAGTGATGAAGATGATGGTGAGAACAAACCAAAACAAATAGCTGAACATGATAACCTTCATCATGTCTAAATAGGACCTATTGGAATGAAAACACCACACACACACACAAATATGTAAACAAATAACATATTTAATATATACCCAAACAATATAAAGGGGGGTTAGGGGTGGGTTTATATCTACAGGATATAAAATTAGGGGTGGAATTATTCCAACAGGATATAAGGTTGGGGGCAGGTTTATACCCACATGAAATAAAGATGGGGGCGGGTTTATACCTCCATGATATATAGTTTGGGGCGGGTTTATCCCTGCAGAATATGAAGTTGGGGGCGGGTTTATACCTGCAGAATATAAAGTTTGGGGCGTGGCTGTATCTGAGAAGACTGATTGGATCAGAGGACTGCTGGTCCTGCTCCCTGTTGTCTCCTGCCAGGACCTGATAGGTCGTCTGCACCTCCTCCTCAAACACCAGCAGCTGAATACTGGCCCCGAGAAGCAGCAGGAAGTCATCTGCAGCAGACAGGAAGTACCAAAGTTAGGTGTACAAATACCCAAAATGACGAGGGCTAAAACAAACATTTATAGACCGATGAAAATACTGAGTATAATATAGAGAATAATAATATAAATACAGAGGATACAGGAACAATAAATATCAGTCATGGACTGATGACAAATACACACCAGAAACACTAGGACTATGATAGTAGTATGAATGTGAAGAAGAGGGTGTTTACAGAGGATGAAGAGGGCGTCAGGAGGGGTCAGGTAGTCGGGCAGGTAGAGCCACTTGACCACGTTGGAGTCCGTGTCCGAGGACCTCCAGGGGTACTCTGCACAAAAGACCCCGTCGTTAGGCTGCTCTGTGTACGCATGCATAGGTCTGTAGGTGGGTAGGGGGAGGGTTGACTGCAGGGAGGTACCCTCTGGGTAGATATGAGGGCATGAATGTATGAATGAATGCAAGTAGGTAGGTATGTAGGTGGGTACGTATGTATGTATGAATGAATGTAGAGAGGTGGTACGTATGTATGTATGAATGTATGAATGAATGAATGAATGAATGAAGGTAGGTTGGTATGTAGGTGGGTACATATGTATGTATGTATGAATGAATGAATGAATGTAGAGAGGTGGTACGTATGTATGTATGTATGTATGAATGAATGAATGAATGAATGAAGGTAGGTTGGTATGTAGGTGGGTACATATGTGTGAATGAATGAATGAATGAATGAATGAATGAATGAATGAAGGTAGGTTGGTATGTAGGTGGGTACATATGTATGAATGAATGAATGAATGAATGTAGGTAGGTTGGTATGTAGGTGGGTACATATGTATGTATGAATGAATGAATGTAGGTAGGTTGGTATGTAGGTGGGTACATATGTATGTATGAATGAATGAATGAATGTAGGTAGGTTGGTATGTAGGTGGGTACATATGTATGTATGAATGAATGAATGAATGTAGGTAGGTTGGTATGTAGGTGGGTACATATGTATGAATGAATGAATGAATGTAGGTAGGTTGGTACGTAGGTGGGTACATATGTGTGAATGAATGAATGAATGTAGGTAGGTTGGTATGTAGGTGGGTACATATGTATGTATGAATGAATGAATGAATGTAGGTAGGTTGGTATGTAGGTGGGTACATATGTATGTATGAATGAATGAATGAATGTAGGTAGGTTGGTATGTAGGTGGGTACATATGCATGTATGAATGAATGAATGAATGTAGGTAGGTTGGTATGTAGGTGGGTACATATGTGTGTATGAATGAATGAATGAATGTAGGTAGGTTGGTATGTAGGTGGGTACATATGTATGTATGAATGAATGAATGAATGTAGACGTAGGTTGGTATGTAGGTGGGTACATATGTATGTATGAATGAATGAATGAAGGTAGGTAGGTTGGTATGTAGGTGGGTACATATGTATGAATGAATGAATGAATGAATGAATGAATGAATGAATGAATGAATGTAGGTAGGTTGGTATGTAGGTGGTTACATATGTATGAATGAATGAATGAATGAATGTAGGTAGGTTGGTATGTAGGTGGGTACATATGTATGAATGAATGAATGAATGAATGTAGGTAGGTTGGTATGTAGGTGGGTACATATGTATGCATGAATGAATGAATGAATGTAGGTAAGTTGTTTATGCATGACTAAGGGAATGCATGCATAATTGTATGCAGGTAGGTTGTTATGAATGAATGAATGTGTGCGGGTAGGAATGCATAAATCAATGAATGAATGCATGGATGAATGTCACATGCAAGCGTATGAACGGATATGCATGTGTATGCTTGTGTGCGTGCGTGCGTGTTTGTGTGTGTGCGCTTGCGTTCGTGCGAGCGTGCGTGCGTACGTGCGTGTGTGTACCTTTGCATGCTGCAGGGGGAAACCCGATGCACAGCAGGTACTGGAAGCACAGCAACCCTGACAGGTAGTAGCAATACTTTTTCCATATAAGGGCAATCTGCTTCCTGCTGCGTCTTGATAGGATGGTGATGAGGCCGAGGGCGTGGCCAACTGCAAACAGGTCCATGCGCTGACCAATGACGTTCACGGCCAGCAGGAAACAGGTCTGAGTGTGGAAGATATTACAAATATACCGGTATTCATACCCAATATTCAAAAAGTTAGCTAATAATGCCTAATATTTTAAGAAATGTTTAGCAAATATGTAAAAAGATACATAACAAAGATACATAACAATTAGAAATGTGTTTATGAATAACATCAAAAGGTATGTAGGTAGGTTTCAATACATTATATATTTTTTCTTTTTATACATAACATTAAAATATATATTTAGATACTTATTTTTCATACTAAAAAAGATAGTCATACATTATATTTAAATTGTGTGCTTACCTCAAGGCCAAACTTGTAGAAGAAATAATTGGCAAAGTATTTCATACAGTTGAGTAAGCCGTCGTCAAGGTGTTGCCGTGTGATGTCATGAAACAGGGTCCGGGTGGGGTGGGGGGGCACGTTGCTACGGAGACGGTATAACTCCTGATGTCTGTAGATGGTGACCTCAAAGGCTAGCAGCGCCAACATCACCATGTTGTACTGTGGATACAGGATAGCATTATGCTAACATCCCCATGTTGTACTGTGGATACAGGATAGCATTATGCTAACATCACCATGTTGTACGGTGGATACAGGATAGCATTATGCTAACATCATCATGTTGTACTGCGGATACAGGATAGCATTATGCTAACATCACCATGTTGTACTGTGGATACAGGATAGCATTATGCTAACATCATCATGTTGTACTGCGGATACAGGATAGCATTATGCTAACATCACCATGTTGTACGGTGGATACAGGATAGCATTATGCTAACATCATCATGTTGTACTGCGGATACAGGATAGCATTATGCTAACATCACCATGTTGTACTGTGGATACAGGATAGCATTATGCTAACATCACCATGTTGTTCTGTGGACTGTGTGTGTGTGTGTGTGTGTGTGTGTGTGTGTGTGTGTGTGTGTGTGTGTGTGTGTGTGTGTGTGTGTGTGTGTGTGTGTGTGTGTGTGTGTTTGCGTGTTTACCCTAAGATAGTCCAGTAGTTTTCCGTCCGTCTTGCGTAGCCCCACCCACTGGGCGGGGTCAACAGGAGCAGCATAAAGCAGAGATGATGACAGGTCTGCTGTCACGTTTGATGACTATAGACGAGAGACAGACAGTTAGGCTGTGCTTACTGCTGAGGGTGGAGACAGGTGGGGGTGTAGACAGGTGAGAGTGAGGGGGGAGACAGGTGAGAGTGAGGGGGGAGACAAGTTAGGGGGGAGACAGGTGAGGGGGAGACAGGTGAGGATGGAGACAGGTGAGAGTGAGGGGGAGACAGGTGAGTGGGGAGATAGGTGAGGGGGAGACAGGTGAGGGGGAGACAGGTGAGGGGGAGGGGGGAGACAGGTGAGTGGGGAGATAGGTGACGGGGAGACAGGTGAGGGGGAGACAGGTGAGGGGGAGACAGGTGAGGGGGAGACAGATGAGGGGGAGACAGGTGAGGGGGGACAGGTGAGGGGGAGACAGGTGAGGGGGAGACAGGTGAGGGGGAGACAGGTGAGGGGGAGGGGGGAGACAGGTGAGGGGGAGACAGGTGAGGGGGGAGACAGGTGAGGATGAGACAAGTGGGGGGGAGACAGGTGAGGATGGAGACAGGTGAGAGTGAGGGGGAGACAGGTGGGGGGGAGACAGGTGAGGATGGAGACAGGTGAGGATGGAGACAGGTGACGATGGAGACAGGTGAGAGTGAGGGGGAGACAGGTGGGGGAGAGACAGGTGGGGGTGAGACAGGTGAGGATGGAGACAGGTGAGAGTGAGGGTACCAGTGGGGTCCTCTGTCGTGCTAAAGCCTCACCACCGTGCAGTTGGAGGAGTAGCTGAAGGGCTGGATGGCGTTGAGCTGGTAGAGCATCTTGCTGACGGCGATGACGCAGGTCCACACAGTACACACGCTGGAGGCCAGGGGGCGCCAGACCCTGCAGGGCAAGGCCACCGCCCAGCTCACCACGAACACCAGGTTGAACAGACACACCTGCAGGGGGCGGCGAGAGACGGGGCAAGATGTACCGCCGCCACGACACGAGGGGCTCTACCACCACCACACATGTAGACCAGAAGAAGTACTACCACTAGATAACACGTAAACTAGGAGAAGAGAAGTACTACCACTAGATAACATGTAAACTAGGAGAAGTACTACCACTAGATAACATGTAAACTAGGAGAAGTACTACCACTAGATAACATGTAAACTAGGAGAAGTACTACCACTAGATAACATGTAAACTAGGAGAAGTACTACCACTAGATAACACGTAAACTAGGAGAAGAGAAGTACTACCATTACATAACATGTAGACTAGAAGAAGTACTACCACTACATAACATGTAAACTAGTAGAAGTACTACCACTAGATAACACGTAAACTAGAAGAAGTACCACCACTAGATAACATTATAACATGTAAACTAGTAGCCCTACCACTAGATAACATGTAAACTAGTAGCCCTACCCCCTACACAACATTTAAACTAGGAGATCTATCACTACACAACATTTAAACTAGGAGATCTATCACTACACAACATTTAAACTAGGAGATCTATCACTACACAACATGTAACCAGCAGAACAAAAGTCCTACCACTAGTCCTATCTTAGATTTAAGTTAGGAGCCGTGTCACCACGCACTCAACCCGGCGGCCGTACCTCTTTAACTGAGACCCAGATGATGTTGGCCCGTACCTCTTTAACTGAGACCCAGATGATGTAGGCCCGGACCTCTTTAACTGAGACCCAGATGATGTAGGCCCGGACCTCTTTAACTGAGACCCAGATGATGTAGGCCCGTACCTCTTTAACTGAGACCCAGATGATGTAGCCAACCCGGCGGGCCGTGCCTCTTTAACTGAGACCCAGATGATGTAGGCCCGTACCTCTTTAACTGAGACCCAGATGATGTAGGCCCGGACCTCTTTAACTGAGACCCAGATGATGTAGGCCCGTACCTCTTTAACTGAGACCCAGATGATGTAGGCCCGTACCTCTTTAACTGAGACCCAGATGATGTAGGCCCGTACCTCTTTAACTGAGACCCAGATGATGTAGGCCCGTACCTCTTTAACTGAGACCCAGATGATGTAGGCCCGTACCTCTTTAACTGAGACCCAGATGATGTAGCCAACCCGGCGGGCCGTGCCTCTTTAACTGAGACCCAGATGATGTAGGCCCGTACCTCTTTAACTGAGACCCAGATGATGTAGGCCCGTACCTCTTTAACTGAGACCCAGATGATGTAGGCCCGTACCTCTTTAACTGAGACCCAGATGATGTAGGCCCGTACCTCTTTAACTGAGACCCAGATGATGTAGGCCCGTACCTCTTTAACTGAGACCCAGAGGATGTAGGCCCGTACCTCTTTAACTGAGACCCAGAGGATGTAGGCCCGTACCTCTTTAACTGAGACCCAGATGATGTAGGCCCGTACCTCTTTAACTGAGACCCAGATGATGTAGGCCCGTACCTCTTTAACTGAGACCCAGATGATGTAGCCAGACACGATCTTGATGATGTGCAGTTCCAGGAGCCACCACAGGAGGTTCTGCATCTTCTGGAGGGAGAGCAGCAGGCGCAGGAAGAGCTCCGTCAGACGCTCCACCACCAGGCGCCAGTGAGACCGGAACCCTGGGGCGGGGGGCGGGGGGGGATAGAGGGTAAGAGGCAAGGTTAGAATAGGGTAAGGGGATTAGGGGTGGTTTTAGGGTTACGGTTGCCGTAAGGGATAAGGTCAGGATTGGGATAGGGGGTTAGGGGACAGAGGATAGGGGGTTAGGTATAAGGGTTAAGGTTAGACTTAGCGACTAGGTTAACAGTCAAAATGTGTGTACAGAAGAGCAAACTTAATTCGGCCTAAGAAGACCCAATAGGGTCGAAACATTGTGGGAAATTACATTTCTTTCACTCAGAAGAACAAACTCTCCTCATGTTTACATTAGGAGGAACAAACGTTCCAGAACGAACCATGTGTTTATAATCAGCACATCAGTCCTCATGAATACCTCTGATCTTGTCAGACGGGGTTTCCCTTCCCCACACGCAGGGGTATTCCCGCTTATCTTCCTCCTCCTCCAGCCAGGTATCTCCATCCCTCCACTGCTCGTCCTGCCACTTCCTGTCGTCCTCCTGCCACTTCCTGTCGTCCTCCTGCCACTTCCTGTCATCGTCCGGCCACTTCCTGTCATCCTCCAAGGAGAAGGGGAGCGATGGAACGAAGGCCAAGTCCTCAAGGCTCCCGTCCGAGTGAACGAGCCTGGAGAGACAAGGAGGAGACAAGGGGACGGTAAGGAGACGATAAGGAGCCGATAAGGAGACGATAAGGAGCGACAAGGAGACGATAAGGAGACGATAAGGAGACGATAAGGAGACGATAGACTCAGAGACAGATAGAGGGATAGAGTGACAGGCTCACATACACAGACTCACACACAGAAAGACGGTCAGACAGATTCCCTCACACACACAGACACACACACACACACACACACTCACAGACAGATATTCAAAATAACAGCACAGTTTCGACCCTATTGGGTCTTCTTCAGGCAAATTAAATTTGTGAGAGAGAGACAGGTACCTTGTGATGGTGCTGTTGTGTGTGTTCACCACAGTCTTGAGGTCTGTCAGTTGAAGGAACGGCTGGTGGAAGTAATGGAGGTGAAGAACACACACCTACACACACAGAAACAAACATGTCTGGTTCAAACCTGCACGTGTGTTTGTGTGTGTGTGTGTGTGTGTGTGTGTGTGTGTGTGTGTGTGTGTGTGTGTGTGTGTGTGTGTGTGTGTGTGTGTGTGTGTGTGTGTGTGTGTGTGTGTGTGTGTGTGTGTGTGTTTGTTTGTGTGTGTGTGTGTGTTTCACCAGCAGGAAGGCAGTAGGGATGAAGATCCTGGTGAATAGGACTGGAACAGAAAACTTTTCTAAACCGATGTCTCCTAACCTGCAGAGAGAGAGACACACACACACACAAACACACACACACACACACACACACACACACACACACACACACACACACACACACACACACACACACACACACACACACACACACACACACACAAGTTCAAGTTCAAGTTCAAGTGTTTTTATTTGTCACATACAATAAATTGAAGTGAAATGTTAAAGGGTCAATGCTCCACACTGTGCAAAAATAAATAAAAATATAAAATAAAATAAATTAGTTAATTTACATAGATAAAATAAAAAATGTAAATAAAATAAAATTTAAAAATAAGGTGTTGAAGTAAAAATTTGAATTCAAGTGTCTCACTGCCTGTGGATAAAAACTTCTCTTAAGTCTCTCAGTCCTTGAGTTAAGGCTTCGTAGGCGTCTACCCGACGGCAGCAGGGTGAAGAGGCTGGCATTGGGGTGTGTGTCATCCCTCCTGATGTTTTTTGCCCTCGACTCCACCCTCTTGTGGTAGATGTCCTTCACGTTGGGTAGGGACGCTCTGATAGTCCGCTCAGCTGATCGCACCACCCACTGTAGGTTGGCCTGGTCTTGAGCGGTACAGCTTCCGTACCAGACGGAGATGCATCCTGTGAGGACGCTCTCCGCGGCTGAGGAGTAGAAGGTCTTCAGGATGGAAGGGGAGACCTTGAATTTCCTCAGCCTCCGGAGGAAGTACAGTCGCTGCCTAGATGACTTTGTTACATGTTGTGTGTGGAGGGTCCAGGTTAGGTCTTCAGTGATGTGCACACCCAGGTACTTAAAACTAGGAACCCTCTCCACAGGCTCCCCGTTGATGATGAGGGGGGTGAACCCGCTGTCCTGCTTCCGCCGGAAGTCCACCACCATTTCCTTTGTCTTTTTTATATTTAGGGCCAAATTGTTGGACTGACACCACAGTGCCAGGCCTGCCACTTGGTTCTGGTAGGGCTGCTCGTTGTTATCAGAGATAAGACCCAGCACCACAGTGTCGTCTGCAAATTTAATGATGGAGGTTGAACTTCCGGAGGCTGTGCAGTCATAAGTGTAGATGTTGTACAGCAGCGGGCTCAGAACACAGCCCTGGGGGGAACCGATGTTGAGGGTCAGCGGCCCAGAGGTTACACCACCCTCCACTTTCACCACCTGGGGGCGGTCAGTAAGGAAGCTGAGCACCCAGTTGCACATTTGGGTGTTGATCCCCAGCGACCTCATCTTGTCGATCAGGCGGAGGGGGACTATGGTATTGAAAGCTGAACTGTAATCAATGAACAGCATCCTCACATAGTTCCCCCCCCCACCATCCAGATGAGTAAGAGTGGTGTTTAGCAGGTTGGAGATGGCATCGTCTCTGCTTCTGTTTGCTTTGTATGCAAACTGGAGGGGGTCGAACGAGTTTGGCAGGGAGGTGCAGATGTAATTTTTCACCAGCCTTTCGAAACATTTCATCACTGCAGAGGTCAGGGCCACTGGACGGTAATCGTTCAAACATGATGGTTTACTATTTTTGGGCACCGGTACAATGATAGACTTTTTAAAGCAAGATGGGACGACAGCTTGGGCCAGGGATGTATTAAAGATCATGGTGTACACTGGAGCTAGTTGGTCAGCACAGGATTTAAGGACCCTTTCAGGGATCTGGTCAGGCCCGGCAGCCTTTTTCCCATTTACCCCTTTGAACACCCTCCTCACATCACTCTCACTTACTATGAAGGGGGGTTTGGTGTTATTCCCAAACATGTCGGCCATGACTGCCATTGAGTTATGATCTTCACTCTCCATCTCAAACCATGCAAAGAAAGTGTTGAGTTCATCAGCAAGGGAGGGGTCAGAGCTACACACCGAGCCGGCCTTGTTCTTAAAGTCTGTCATTATTCGCAGGCCCTTCCACACACTACCGGGGTCACCAGCGATGAAGTCGGCTTCCACTTTGTCCTTATATTGGCACTTTGCAGCTTTTATGACCTTCCTTAGGCCATAAGCAGCCACTTTGTAGTCCAACATGTCCCCCGTAGTAATCCCAACATTATAGGCAGCAGTACGCGCTGAAAGTGCTGCCCTGACAGTTCCATCTACCCATGGCTTCTGATTTGGGAAAACTTTTATTTTGACTGATGGTATAATGTCATTTACCAGTAGGTGTATGTAGTTCCCGACCACTTCCGCAAACTCACTGACGTTGACGGAGGACTCCCGGAACATTTCCCAGTCAGCGTTGTCAAGCGCGTCTTGCAGCAAGCCTTCTGATTGGTCATTCCAACGTTTTACTTCCTTAGTCACCACAGCTTTTGCCACACCACACTTTTTAAACTTTTTTTTTAAATTTTTTTCACCTGTGTGGTGTTACAGGTGTGGTAGTATTACTGGATGGTTGAGCCACAGGGGTTATAGTGTGTATTGCAGGTGTGTGGTATTGTTTAATACAGGTGTGTGTCACAGGTGTCTAGCACTGATGTGTATTACAGTGGTTCAGTATTGTGTATTACAGGTGTTTATAACAGGTGTGTACTACAGATGTGTAGCAGTGTTTATTACAGGTGTGTAGTCGGGTGCACATGCTGCAGTGTGTATTACAGGTGTGTAGTCGGGTGCACATGCTGCAGTGTGTGTTCCAGGTGGAGCACTACCGTAGGGTGGAGAGGCCGGTGTAGTAGGTCCAGGTGGTGACGGAGCTGGGGAACTGGAAGGTGTAGATGAGGATCAGGACCAGCATGGAGTAGCCGACCACGGCCACCCAGAACCAGCGGAGCCACGCCCGCCAGCACTCGTAGTTCAGCTGCAACACACAGAGGGGCAGTGGGTCATCACTACCAAGCATGGACACCAGGGGAGGTGCTGGTGCTGGGGGAGCAGATTTATTATTAGAGTTTTTCCGATACCAGTATCGGAAGTTCCTCCGATACTGCCTAAAATGCAGTATGGGGTATTAGAGGATGGATGCCCACGCTTAACTAAAAGAATGCAAATGTCTTATTGTAATTATAGATTATGAATGTAAATCATCTAGTTCTGTCGACCCTAAGTGAACCGACTATACATTGCTGTCATCGTAAGAGAAACCTTCATTAAAGGGGACCTATTATGCTTTTTCGACTTTTATGACCTATAAACGTCTTTATAATCATTGATAGTCATGTTTAACAATACTAAAGTGTCAAATAAGGACGTACATGCATTTCGACGTATTCCCTGCTGACAGTCTGGGGTGGCTGTGCAGAGCCCTAAACACTCAGGACAACGTTTGCAATTCACTTGTTCACATTTCCGGGAAATCATCTACGTAGAGGCACTCCTGCCGCGCCCCCATATGCCTGGTCAAATCTGCGTGCGCGCGCTTCAAGGAAAGTAACCAATCACAACGGAGTTGGGTGGGCAGGAGGGGGGCGAGGGGGCGGAGAAGGACGAAACCGAGCGTTGACAGAGAATGCTGAAAGCGCCCAGATGAGAGGAAGAGTTTCCCGAAAATCGACATTGTTTTTTGTGTATGGCTAAACATGACTATCAATCATTATAACAACGTTTATAGGTCATGAAAGTCGAAAAAGCATAATAGGTCCCCTTAAGAACAAGTGATAATCGTAGTTACAATGCTTGATGCTGTATCGGTATATACTCGGTATCGGCCGATACTCAAGTTCAGGCATCGGAATCGGTATTGGGAAGGAGAAAAATGGCATGAGCACATCTCTGGATATTACCTGGTAAAGAGCCACACAGCAGAGGAACAGCACCATGTAGATCACTTTGTAGACCACGATGGTCCCCTCGAAGCTCACGAAGAAGAACATGGTGCCGCAGACGTAGATCCAGTATTTAACGAACATCCGGGAAACCACGGCAACCAGCGACTCCATCTGCCCGGCTCCCTGGGCTCTGTTCAGGAACAAGATGTCCGCCTGGTGGGTGCCGCATTCCCTGTCGCCCTCGTGAGCCCTGCTGGCCTCATCTGTGGAGGGAATGCACTGGTTATAATGGGAGCTGCCAAGTAACATACCAGTCTGCCACTGGTTCTATAAATAACCAGTTATAAAACAGACAACAACTGGCAGCAAGCCAGTACAACCGCAGTCTGCTACTGGTCAAAGTGGGAGCTGCCCGGTCCAAACAAAGTCAGCTACTGGTTATAGAATGAGCTGCCCAGTACAACTACACTCTCCTACTGGTTCTACAAGGTATATCACAGTACAACCCCAGTCTTATACTGGTTATACTTTGAGCGGCTCAGTACAACCCCAGTCTTATACTGGTTAAACTGTGAGCGGCCCAGTACAACCCCAGTCTTATACTGGTGATACTGGGAGCTGGCCAGAACAAACAGTGTTTTACCTGTGGTGCGTATGCTGACATCAGCTAGCTGTGCTTCTTTCTGTGCATTAGCCTTCTCTGTTAGCGCCTGACGCAGGAGCAACCAGAAGGTCAACAGGCAGATTATCTGGAAGGAGAAAAAAAGTCTTTATCCAACATAATCCTTCACCTGAACAAACCTCACAGACAGTACAATGTAATCACAGCTCTCCTTTAAACTAAGCACTGTGTCTACACAGGTCTGGTAGCGGTCATTGGGTTTGATGCTAACTTTACACAGGGCTAGTCGGTCTTTTGATGCTAACCTTTGATGCTAGCTTTACACAGGGCTGGTAATGGTATTTTGATGCTAAGCTTTGATGCTAGCTCTACACAAGTCTACAAGTCCTATGTTCCCCATTTTTTCTAAAAAGGGTCCTATGTTTCCCTGTAGCAATACATACCAGGGAACATAGGACCCTTTTCTGGAAAAGGGTCCTATGTTCCCCGCAATCTATCAATCTTTAAAAAAAAAAAAAACTTTGACGCGACATTCGCGTGATGACAGCCAATCAGCGTTCAACAGCGTGGCCACTGAGTGACATGTGTAACGTAAAAGCCAATCAGTGTTCAACCGGCCAACTCATGGCTAGTAATGGTCTTTTGATGCTAACCTTTGATGCTAGCTCCACACAGGGCTAGTAATGGTATTTTGAGGCTAACCTTTGAAGCTAGCTCCACACATGGCTAGTAATGGTATTTTGATGCTAACCTTTGAAGCTAGCTCCACACAGGGCTAGTAAGGGGTATTTTGAGGCTAACCTTTGAAGGTAGCTCCACACAGGGCTAGTAATGGTATTTTGATGCTAACCTTTGAAGCTAGCTCCACACAGGGCTAGTAATGCTATTTTGATGCTAACCTTTGAAGCTAGCTCCACACAGGGCACCTCCTTCTTGAGGAAGAGGCCAGGCACGGCGTCGACGGCCGCGAAGCAGGAAATGTACTGGAGGATCAGCAACAGGTTGCCGTAGGCGACCAGCCACGCCGATGACATCATGGTGTAGCGCCGCCGCTCTCGTAGCATCCAGAGAGCGCAGGACCACAGCAGCAGGACACAGGTGAACCACGACACGTAGGTGATGGACCACGCCTACAACACACAGACAGGTGGTTATAGACCACGCCTACAACACACAGACAGGTGGTTATAGACCACGCCTACAACACACAGACAGGTAGGTTATAGACCACGCCTACAACACACAGACAGGTAGTTATAGACCACGCCTACAACACACAGACAGGTAGTTATAGACCACGCCTACAACACACAGACAGGTAGTTATAGACCACGCCCACACAACACAGACAGGTAGGTTATAGACCACGCCTACAACACACAGACAGGTAGTTATAGACCACGCCTACAACACACAGACAGGTAGGTTATAGACCACGCCTACAACACAAAGACAGGTGAGTTATAGACCACGCCTAGAACAGACAGACAGGTGAGTTATAGACCACGCCTAGAACAGACAGACAGGTGAGTTACAGAAAGTGTGTGTGTGTGTGTGTGTGTGTGTGTGTGTGTGTGTGTGTGTGTGTGTGTGTGTGTGTGTGTGTGAGTGTGTGTGGTCACCATCATAGCGATCAGGGCGCAGATGTAACTCTGTTTCAACAGGAAGTTGAACGCTGTCGATGCCGGGCTGACTTCCTGTTCAAGCTCCCATCCAATCACGTCGTCCTCTTGGATACACGTGTCTGAAAACAACACACCCGCACCACACACACCAACCCACACACACGCAAAACACACACCAGCCAAACACACACACATTAGGGTTAGCCCCCTACTCTAGTGATGAGGTAGTCTGGCTATTGCCAGACCAAGCCAATCGTAGAATGCACATTGGTCTGGGGAAGCTGCCCCTTCATTTTCTTCAGCACAAGAGGCGTGATCAACGGGCCTAGTTCAACTGACTCTGTAAGTGTTTGGCTGCTTGCCGTCGCTTCCCTGTCGTCATTGTGTTGAACCAGCCAATAGCACGCCAAGGGGAAAAGCGAACTCGGTGATTAGCTCCCGCAAAAACGTATCGGAAGCAGAAAGAAATGTATTGCTCTTCTCCAGACACTTGTGCGGGGCGCACTCAAATCGCCGGCAGAACGGGCGGGGCTATCCAGGCTAGGGATGAGGATGATCTCTTTAGCTGTAGCGTTTAACATACTGATCTTGACGGTAACCAACCTGATTGGCTGAGGGAGTAGTGGGGAGAGGTGAAGAGGTCCAACTCCAGATCGGCATTCTGGAGAGGAAAGGTTGACACAAAGGCAGGTAGATGGTCAGCCAACAAGGAGGTCCCACCTTGATCTACAGCTGGAGGAGGAGGTTCTGCCCTGTTCCTCTATAGTGAGAGGAGGAGGTGCTAGCTATAGCAAGAGGTGATATCTCGTTCCGACGTAGTTAGAGAAGGAGGTGCTTGCTATAGGAGGGGGTGCTATCTGTAGCAGGAGTTGTTAGCAGGGTGGAAGGTGCTAGCTATAGGAGGGAGTGATACCTGTAGCAGGAGGTGCTAGTGGAGGTGGTTATGCTATCTGTAGCAGAAGGGAGGAGGAGGTGCTATATTAGGAGGTGCTGGTGAAGGAGGAGGTAATATTTGTACCAAGAGGTGCTGCTGAAGGAGGAGGTTCTATCTGTAGCAGGAGGTTCTACAGGAGGAGGTTCTACGGGAGGAGGTTCTACAGGAGGAGGTTCTATCTACAGGAGGAGGTTCTACAGGAGGAGCTTCTACGGGAGGAGGTTCTATCTGTAGCAGGAGGTTCTACAGGAGGAGGTTCTATCTGTAGCAGGAGGTTCTACAGCGGGAGGTTCTACGGGAGGAGGTTCTACGGGAGGAGGTTCTATCTGTAGCAGGAGGTTCTTACGTAGTGCGCGCTCCTCCACATCTCCCTCCTCCTCTCAGCGGGGAGGTGGGCAGGGGGGTGCGAGGGGTCACTGGGTTCACGGTCCACCTTGTCATCGGTCCTGATTGGCGGAGTGGGGTCCTTACTCTCTTCTTCGTCCCCATTGGTCACCTGCACACAAATGGGGCGGGACAGATAAGCAGAGAGACACAGCCTCATGAAGATAGAGGCCCTGAGATAGAGAGGTCCTGAGACAGGGAGAGCTCCTGAAAGAGATATCTTTAGAGGTATAGAGAGGTACAGAGCTCCTTATCTAGATGGAAGTCCTCAATGACAGTCCTGATGGAGATAGCCGTGTGTGTGTGTGTGTGTGTGTGTGTGTGTGTGTGTGTGTGTGTGTGTGTGTGTGTGTGTGTGTGTGTGTGTGTGTGTGTGTGTGTGTGTGTGTGTGTGTGTCTGTGACAGACAGACAGACAGACAGACAGACAGACAGACAGACAGACAGACAGACAGACAGACAGAGAGAGAGAGGGAGACTGAGAGAGAGAGAACCTTCACTCTGCAGACGCTGGCTATAGTGTAATAGTTTGTAGGTGTTTGCTAGTTCTTTTTTTGTTTTTGCGTGCCTGCGTGCCTGCGTGCATGCGTGCGTGCGTGCGTGCGTGCATGCGTGCTTGCATGCGTGCATGTGAGCGTGCGTGCGAGCTTGCGTGCTTGTGTGTGTGTGTACCTTGACTCTGCAGATGCTGGCCACAGTGTAGTACAGCAGCAGCAGTAGCAGGGGGTTGGTGTAGTGATACCAGCTGAGAGCACTGTTCACCCTCAGCCACCAGGGGGCGGAGCAGTCCACCGACACCAGGGACACCATGCCAAACACACTGCAGAGAACACACATAATAGATCAGAACATTTAACACACTGCAGAGAACACAACATGTTATAGATCAGAACATTTAACAGTGTAGAGTATGGAGCATGTGATACATTAACTTATCCATACAATAAATTATCCACACACTGTGGAGCATGTGAGAATGAATGTGTGTGCGTTTATGAGCGTGGATGTGTGTGCACGTGTGAGCGTGCATGTGCGTGCGTGCACGAGTCCTCACTGTCCCCAGTACTCACTGAATGTCGATCGTCCAATCGCATTGCAAGACACCGCCATTTGATTGACAAACTTTTGTCCCGCCCCTTCATCACGCCCCCCCCGCCTGCATGCAAGCCTTCCCAGAATCCTTTGCTCCACGCGAGCACGCGTCCAGCCAAGTCCAATACAAAGGGAACGCGTTTGGTGGGGCCGGGACACAAGAGTGTGTGTATGCGTGCACGTGTGTGTGTGTGTGTGTGTGTGTGTGTGTGTGTGTGTGTGCGTGCACGTGTGTGTGTATGTGTGTGCATGTGAGTGTGTATGTGCATGCGTGTGTGTGTGCACGCGTGCGTCCGTGTGTGTGTATGTGCGCGTGTGAGGGTGTATAAGCATGTGTGTGCCCGTGTGCACGTGTGTGTGTGTGTGTGTGT
>NC_044070.1:19806800-19834300 GCF_902167405.1 Gadus morhua | reverse complement strand
GAGAGAGAGAGAGAGAGAGAGAGAGAGAGAGAGAGAGAGAGAGAGAGAGAGAGAGAGAGAGCGGGTGAGGGAGAGGGAGAGGCAGAGGGAGATAGGGAGAGAGGGTGGGAGAAAGAAGGAGAAAGAGACAGAGAGAAAAAGAGAAACGGACAGAGAGAGAGAGACGGAGAGTTCAAGAGAGATTTACATAGAGATGAAGAAAAAGTCGTATAAAAGCCTAAATAATTATTTGCTGAATATTTTACTTCATGAAATAGTTTGGGTTTATGAGTGCTTGCTTGTGTGTGCTCCTTGCATCTGTGTGTGTTTGTGTTACCTGGGTTTCGGTGCATGTGGGTTTTTGTTACCTTCGCGCGCGTGTGTGTGTATATGTGTGTGTGTGTGTGTGTGCAGGTGTGTGTGTGTGTGTGTGTGTGTGTGTGTGTGTGTGTGTGTGTGTGTGTGTGTGTGTGTGTGCAGGTGTGTGTGTGTGTGTGTGCAGGTGTGTGTGTGTGTGTGTGTGGTGTGTGTGTGTGTGTGTGTGTGTTTGTGTGAGTGCAGGTGTGTGTGCGTGTGTGTGTGTGTGTGCAGGTGTGCAGGTGTGTGTGGTATGTGTGTGTGTGGTATGTGTGTGTGTGGTATGTGTGTGCGTGCGTGCGTGCGTGCGTGCGTGCGTGCGTGCGTGCGTGCGTGCGTGCGTGTGCACCTGTCTGTGCGGGCGGGACCAAAGGATCCATACAGTCAGTCCCACCAGGAAGACGACAACGTCTGGGAAAAAGATCCGGAGAACCGAACCGGGATCAGACCCAGACACACTGGAGGGGAGACAGGTAGAGCGACAGGTAGAGAGACAGACAAGGAGAGAGAGACAGACAAGGAGAGAGAGACAGG
Source organism: Gadus morhua (assembly GCF_902167405.1). Taxonomy (NCBI): domain Eukaryota; kingdom Metazoa; phylum Chordata; class Actinopteri; order Gadiformes; family Gadidae; genus Gadus; species Gadus morhua. The sequence continues at coordinate 19,833,430 of NC_044070.1, read as the reverse complement.
TAAAGAGAGAGAGAGAGAGAGAGAGAGAGAGAGAGCGAGAGAGAGAGAGAGAGAGAGAGAGAGAGAGAGAGAGAGAGAGAGAGAGAGAGATACAGGTAGAGAGAGAGGTAGAGAGACAGACAGGGAGAGAGAGACAAGTAGATAGAGACAGGTAGATAGAGACAGGTAGATAGAGAGGTAGAGTAAGAAAGAGAGAGAGACAGGTAGAGAGACAGGGAGAGACAGACAGGGAGAGAGAGACAGGTAGAGACAGGTAGAGAGAGAGACAGGTAGAGAGACAGGGAGAGACAGAAAAGTAGAGACAGGTAGAGAGAGACAGGTAGAGTGAGAGAGACAGAGAGAAAGAGAGACAGGAAGAGAGAGAGAGAGTAATCGTGATGAACATTAATGTAGGTTGTTTATTCAAACTATTAATTTACATTAGTATATTGTTTAGAATAAACTTAATTGATTAAAATAAAGTACTGCTGATTAGTATTAGTAAACACTATATTTATAGTATATACTATAGCGTTTTTACATCGTAATACTATATATAATACATAGTAATCCTATAGTATTACTATGTATTTTATATAGTATGTAAGTGTTGGTGTTACCATATATATAGTAATACTAGCACTCGTTGTAATGCTATATAACATTCACAGTAATATAACAAAATAATTCTGGACTGTTTGTGTTTCTCACATGTCAGAACCTGTCCAATTGAGGCGTTCCTGTGTGTGTGTGTGTGTGTGTGTGTGTGTGTGTGTGTGTGTGTGTGTGTGTGTGTGTGTGTGTGTGTGTGTGTGTGTGTGTGTGTGTGTGTGTGTGTGTGTGGTTGGGGGGGGGGGGGGGGGGGGGGGGGGCGGAAAACAGCGGATGACTCGTCTGAATTCCAGGCATTATAAAACGTTGCAGCTGTTGAAAGCCTGATGTGTGTACAAACACAGACACGTGTATGTGTGTTTGTACGTGTGTGTGTGTGTGTGTGTGTGTGTGTGTGTGTGTGTGTGTGTGTGTGTGTGTGTGTGTGTGTGTGTGTGTGTGTGTGTGTGTGTGTGTGTGTGTGTGTGTGTGTACGTACGTATTTGTGTGCATGCCTATGTGGAGGTGCGAGTGTCTTGGCATGCTTGTGTGTGTGTGTTTGTGTGTGTGTGTGTGTGTGTGTGTGTGTGTGTGTGTGTGTGTGTGTGTGTGTGTGTGTGTGTGTGTGTGTGTGTGTGTGTGTGTGTGTGTGTGTGTGTGTGTGTGTGTGTGTGTGTGTGGTGTGCATAACCGTACCTTTCCAGACCGAGCTGGCGCAGAGATCTCTCCCATGAAGAACCTGAGACAATGAGGATGAACAACAAAAACAACATCAACACACTGGACGTACATAGGCAAGGCAGGCAGGTAGACAGACAGACAGACAGACAGACAGACAGACAGACAGACAGACAGACAGACAGACAGACAGACAGACAGACAGACAGACAGACAGACAGACAGGAAGACAGACAGACAGACAGACAGACAGACAGACAGTCTGTCTGTCTTACCAGACAGACAGATAGACAGACAGGGAGGCGGACAGACAAGTAGACAGGCAGGCAGGTAGACAGGCAGGAAGACAGACAACCAGGCAGGCAGTTAGACAGTGAGGCAGGCAGGCAGACTTACAGTTGTATCCCGGCTGCAGGTGTCCTGAGGTCAGCAGTGTAGAGAGCGTCACCTGGAAGCAGATCTGCATGCAGACGAAGAGCAGACTGAGGCCGCAGACGGCCTTCACCACGCGCCCCGCATGCCCTAGGAAACACACACAGACACCCTATGTTACCGAGGAAACACACACACACACACACACCCAGCATTACCTAGGAAACACACACACACCTTACGTTACCTAGGAATCACACACCCTACATTACCGAGGAAACACACATACACCCTGCGTTACCTAGGAATCAAACACCCTGCGTTACCGAGGAAACCCACACACACCCTGTGTTACCTAGGAAACACACACACACACCCTGTGTTACCTAGGAAACACACACACACCCTGCGTTACCTAGGAAACACACAAACCCTGTGTTACCTAGGAAACACACACACCCTGCGTTACCTAGGAAACACACACACCCTACGTTACCTAGGAAACACACAGACGCCCTCCGTTACCGAGGAAACACACACACATGCATCCTGCATGACCTAGGACACACATACAACCTGCGTTACCGAGGAAACACATTCAAGCCTGCGTTACCTAGCAAACACACACCCTAGTTGAAGGCCTGCATTACCTGTGTTTGTCAAAGGTACAATACTTTTTTTACATTATTTTCTGTTTGTTTGATTAATGATGGAACATGAATAATAGTGAATCATATTTTTGCTTGTTAATGCAAGCATATGTTGTTTGGTATATAAATATTGTATCTGAGAGCAGAGTATAAAACGACTGCAATATGCAATACTTTGAGCCTTTGTTTTGGTATTTCAGTGTTGACTCATGTTCTAAATAAATCAGTTGGAGGATTATGAGGATAAACATTGTTTCTGCTGAAAGAAGAACCAAGTTACACGAAAAACACACACACACACACACACACACACACACACACACTAACACAAAGGATTTGAAAGGAGAAGAGAGGAGAGGAAAGGAGAGAGGAGAGGAAAGAGGAGAGGAGAGGTCAGAGGATAGAAGAGAGGGAAATAGGGAGGTGAGACGAGAGGAAAAAGGAGAGGAGACGAGGAGAGGAGAGAAGTAGGGTGAAGAAGAGAGGAGGGGAGAGGAGTACAGAGGGAAGGAGAAGGGCGAGGATACAAGGAGATGGTGGAGCCTCTTCTCTTATTTCCTGTTGTACTCCTTCGCCCTCTTGGCGGCAGGATGTGGCCTGCGTCACTGCGTCCCTGTGCCCTCTTCAGGGCAGGATGTGAGGTGGGATGTCATTGTCTTCCTGAGAGGCCTGGCCCCGTTCAGCGTGTGTCCCGGGGACTGACCCTTTATGCCTGCAGTGTTCTCTCACACACTCGGCCCGTTAGGCTTACCGCTGGGATTCACTCTGCCTGCGTTGATTAAGTCTCCATCGACCAGTTCTATTGTACTGATCAGAGCGGCTGAAGATTCAAGAGTTGTAAAGACAGCAGGGAAGAGCACGATAATACTAAGTAGTGTTAGTGGAAATACGGTGTACCTTTGTATATATAATATATCGTTGTAATGAGGTTGATCTTTACATATATAATATATAATGTAATGAGGTATATCTTAATGTATAATAGTTAGTAGTAGTAATGAGTGATAATGAGGTGTATGTTCTTTGGCCGCCAGGCCGGACTCTGGCAGCAGGGGTATAGTAGTGGTAATGAGGTGTATCTGTATGCATAATGTAAAGTGATAATGAGTGATAATGAGGTGTACCTTCTTTAGGTGCAGGGCCGGACTTTGGCAGCAGTGGCAGCAGCAGCAGGACGACCAGATACACCAGAGAGAAACAGTTGTACCGCAGGACACACGCTGGGGAGAGACAAGAATCACTGATCAACAAAAACACGCTGGGGAGAGACAAGAACATATCACTGTATCATGTATCTTATCACCAGGTGACTAATCAGAACACACACTGGGGAGAGACAAGAATCACACATCACCAAACACACGTTTGGTGAGACAAGGAGAGAATCACTGATCACCGATCACACATCACGACACATCAACCAAACACACGTTTGGTGAGACAAGGAGAGAATCACTGATCACCAGTTAACTAATCCAGCAGTGGTAGCAATGTCACATAGTAATAGTATAGATAACTAAGTGTAACAACTTTGACCTACCGGCCGTCAGACAGACGGGCAGCAGCAGGCGGTAAACCAGCCCTGAAACCATCGTCAAGCTGGTCTTCACTTTCACTGGATCCTCTTCATCATCTTCACTTCTACGGGATCCTCTTCATCATCTTCACTTGATAATCTTCATCGTCTTCATTTAAACTTTCTTCATCCTCTTCCCTTAACCATCTCCTTCCCCCTCTCCTACTTTGTGTTCTAAGCTCTGAGGACCAACTCCATCTCGGAGTGAACCTTTCTTGCTATTTGAATTCTTGAATTCAATTCTTAGACTCTACTCTTTAATTAGAGAGTATTAAACCAGACTTTTATTCTGATATTCAAACGGACTATTAGGATAACATTAAAACAGATTGTTCAAGTTTAAAATTAAATTATTCAACCAGACCGTTATATTATTAAACCGGACTATTGTGAAAATATATTAGGCTATAACAGATTATTCAAGTTTTAACCGGTATGGTCCTGATATTCAACCAGATAATTATAATATTGACCTGGACTATTGTGACATTAAAACCGCCTTTTAAGGATTAAACAAGACTATTATGGTTATCTTACAGCAGACAATTACAAGTATAAAACCAGACTACGATATTGATGTTCAACCAAACTTTTCAATATAAAACGAGACCATTAAGATAATATTAAACGAGATGGTTTCTGAGGTAAAGGTCCAGTTAATTCAGCATTTGCTGTTAAACTACTTGGAAGTAAAGTACTTTAAATAAACGCATACACAGATATAAACAGATGCGTGTGCGTGAGTCCTAGAGCGACTCGAGTCCTAAGCGCGTCCAGATGTGAACTCGCGACGTGTCTCCTGAGCGTCCAGAGAATCTCACCCTGAACCACACTGGACCAAGACTAACCCCCCGACGCTCTCCTACGACCACCCGTCTCAACTTCGGTTCTGGATCTGAAGCGTAGGCTCTTTCTGTTGTTATCTCAAACTTTTCCCGTCTTCTTTTGCTTCTTCTTCTTCTTCTTCTTCTTCTTCTTCTTCTCTCTGTTTTTCTCGCTCTTTTCTCGGATCGACTCCTAGCAGAAGTCCTGCGCTCGCCCCCGCCTCCCGCCCCCCGCCCCCCGCTGGGGCGAGCCGCGGCCCCTCCTCCTGTTGGGGGCGAGCCGCGGCCCCGCCCCGCTGCTCGCTGACTGACAGCATCCTAGGTCAATCAGCGGGCTGCAGATGTTTGGAACTCAGCCAATCAGCGGGCTGCAGATGTTTGGCACTCGGCCAGACTCCACCAACGTCTTGACGTCACGTCCACGTCTCAGAGGAAGCCAGCGAGACCACAGACACACACAAACGCAGACATACACACACGTAAGCGCACGCCCGCACACACACAGACATAAACACGTAAGCGCACGCATGCGCACACACATGCACGCGTCTACCTGTCTGATAGGCAGACACAGTGGCGTCACTAGGCTCTTTAAGTTGGGGCTAAATCCCCTGATATTATTTAATTAGCCCCAAATGTAATTGTTGGGTAATTTATTTATTTATTTATTGGTATGTTTGCTGGTAACTATGGAATGCATTAATTCAATTAAGTCAAGAAGTGATGAAATGATTCTAGTCACTATTGGTAGTTGGCTATTTAGAAAGAAACATGGGGATTCCAGGGACATCTCAAAATAAAGTGGCCTGGTCCTTTTAGATAGTCCTTTTGGCAAGAGAATAAACAGTTTAAAAACATAACCAGACTGTTTACCACTTCAAGTGAATTAACCTATCCTATCCCCAGTCAGATCCATATAAATATATATATATATATATATATATATATATATATATATATATATATATATATATATATATATATATATATATATATATATATATATATATATATATATATATATATATATATATATATATGTTAGGGGTGTAACGGTAGGCTACACGTATTTGTACCGAACCGTCACGGTTTCGGCGCATGTAGGTCTATCTGCCTAAGCCCACGTTGAAATAATTTTGATGTTGAATGTTGATGGCGCAGTTGTTGAAATAAACCGATTGATTTCATACAAATCATAAAAGCCTCTCCCTGTGTCGTTGTGCGTGCTTGTATCCGAGGTGCGTGCGTGCGTGGGGGGTTCTTGATTGAGCGATTTTTGAATATTCGAATACTTCTCAGCGAATATCGAATAGTATTTTTGCCAGAAATGCACATCCCTAGCACACGCATTTGAAAAGGCTCCATCCAGGTGTTACCATCACTGTTTCAGTGGGAAAAAAAACGAGCTGTGCAAACCCAGCTCACAAAACTATTTCAACAACCCATGTCTGGGAATTCAGAAATGCAAATGCCATAACCAAGTTTATTGGTGTTTTCATTGCTGCTGATCTACGGCCATTCTCCGTTGTTGACAATCGAGCAGTTTTTTTAAATTTTCCCCTTAACTATGAACCTTACCGTACCGTACCGTACCCTACCGTGACTTAAGAACTGAGGTAGGCTACGTACCGAACCGTGGCTTTTGTGTTCCGTTACACCCCTAATATATATATATATATGTAAGGTCCGTCTCACTTGCTTATTTTACTCTGAAATAACTTGAATGGAACTTTAGATGTTTGGGGCTAAGCAGCACAGAAGTCAGGACTGTCAGGTAGCCATTTAAAGCTACAATAAATGGCGTATTTTGTTTATTTAGGTTAAGCATTATGAAAAAAAAGTCAACACATACACACACACACACACACACACACACACACACACACACACACACACACACACACACATACACTGGCTCTCACACACACACACGCACGCACAAGTGTGCCTACTCGTCTTTCTGCCTGCCCGCCTGGCCGGCTGTCTGCCGACATACCTAGGCTGCAGTAATAGTAATTGTATCAGGAGTTACTTACACTATTAATAGAAATACAGTGTTACTAGTAAAGTTATCGGGTGAGGCTTTAACTCGAACCCTAACCCCATCTAGAGGTACTAACAGAATATACAGTAGTACTAGTTATGACTAGTTATGATATATACTTAGTATAAGGGTTAGGGTTAAGTTATTATGCTCAAACTCTAACCCTACATTGAAGGACTAACACTATTCATAAAATAATAATAATATATATTGGTACTAGTTAATAAATACTGAGGTTCAGCTCTAACTCTTAACTCTTACCCTACACAGAGGTGCGTAACACTAGTGCTACCAATAGAACAGTGGCGCCTGGTGCCCAGAGGGCGCTGTGACACGTTACAACAGCACCACCTGGCGTACAGGGGCCGCTATGACACGTTACAACAGCACCACCTGGCGTACAGGGGGCGCTATGACACGTTACAACAGCACCACCTGGCGTACAGGGGGCGCTATGACGGGTTACAACAGCTGCGCCTGGTGTCCAAACGGTGCTACGATACGTTACAACAGCAACGCTATGAGAAACAGCATAAAATAAGATAGTCCTTTAATAATCCTAGGCAGGAAAGTTGGGTCACATTCATGCACACGCCCTGCGCGCACGCGCACACACACACACACACACACACACACACACACACACACACACACACACACACACACACACACACACACACACACACACACACACACACACACACATTGTCATACACGTATTTACAAAGATACATTATTTGGCAGTGCACTCTAATAGACAAATAGAGCACCTCTTCACATAAGATTCATACAATGAAAACTTGAACATCTAATAATATATATTATATCTGATAGCTAGCCATGAGTAACATTTCTAGACATGTTATGTTGTTAACATGTTTAATGATGTTGGAAAGAAGACAGGTATTGTACGCATCATTTATTTTTGATTAAATAGAAGTTAATACATTTTTAATGGTTAATAGAATCCAAGAAAAAAACAAATGAAAAAATCGGAAAACATTTTAAATAATTAATAAATATTGGCTTGGTTAAACTCTAACCTTCCACTAGGGGGCATAGTTATACTGTAGCCGGACACTAGGGGCCGCAGTTGGGTCGTGGTTACGTTCTAACGTGAAACTTGGGGCGTGGTTACAATTGAACGTGGCACTGGGGGCGTGGTTACATGCTAACGTGAGGGGGCGGAGTTAAACTGTATAATGAGTTAGGTGTGTGGTTAAACTGTATCCTGCCAATAGGGGGCTTGGTTCAACGTTAGCCTGGCCATAGGGGGCGTGACCAAACCGTAATCGGACACTAGTTGGCGTGGTTAAATCAAACCTGACATTAGGAGTTTGGGGAAGCAGTAACCAGTCACTGGGGGGGCATGGTTAAATTGTCACATGACAAAAGGGGCGTGGTTCAACTTTAAGCCGATCCTTACAGTAAAGGGGGGTTTAACTGTAACCTGACACTAGGGGGCAGTGTTCAACTGGGGATTAGAGGGGGCAGAACCTGGGTAACGACAACTACTTATACAAAGGTCCAACAGAAGATTACATTCTTTTTTAAATGTGTACATTTAAGGATCCACCCTGTATTATGTAAGGGAAACTAAAACAAACTGAGGATAACTACCATCACCACTCTATAACTTCACCCCTCTATAACCTCACCCATCACCCTGTTTAACTTCACCCATCACCCCTCTATAGCCTCACCCCTCTATAACCTCACCCCTCTATAACCTCACCCGTCTACACCCTCACCCATCTATAGCCTCACCCCTCTATAAGCCCCACTGAGTTGTGCGTGTCGTTGTGCGCTGTGTGCTAGTATGAAGCAGCGGTTTACACTCTGTAGATACATAGAGACATGGTGCATATACAAGTAAGCATGCGTGTGCTTTCAGTCGTCAAGGGGGAGCAGGAAGTAGTGTAGAAACTGTTTAACTGGTTCCTCGGTCTTCCTCACCCATGACGTCGCCGTGAGCCTTCATTCCTGCGATAGAAAACGATAATGTGTTGTAAACTGCAGTTAAGGAAGTAGTAAACAAAAAATGTAACATTGCTTCACAAGAGGTAAGATGCTATGAACCGATCACTCTGAATGATGACAAGTGCATTGTAGTTAAACGCTAATAGCCTGGACTTTTAGAATAACATGGACTCTTAGCATAACATAGACTCTTAACATAGGATGGATTCTTGAACTAGCGTGGACTCTTAACAGAGCATAGGCTCTTAACATAGGATGGATTCTTAAACTAGCACTCACTCATAGCATAGCATAGACTATTTGCATGCGGCGATTAGCGATGTAGCATGGAAAGCAGAAGCTAAACAGCAGCCAATCGAACAGCAGCCTCAGTGTTACGGTTGAAAGGGCCATGGCCAATCCCGGTTACCTGTGATGTCATCAAGGCAGAGGATGCTCTGAGGAGACCTCCGTCTCTTTATGGACGGTTACCTTGGTTACTGACAACTCAGGATGCTGCTGTCTAGCTTCTAGGATAGCCTGCGCTAAGGCCTTCGTTAAGTGGAGAGAGAGAGAGAGAGAGAGAGAGAGAGAGAGAGAGAGAGAGAGAGAGAGAGAGAGAGAGAGAGAGAGAGAGAGAGAGAGAGAGAGAGAGAGATAGGACAAGAGAGATAGGACAAGCGAGAGAGTGAGAGAGTGTGAGAGAGAGAACGAGAGACAGAGAGAACAAGAGAGAGAGAGAGAGAGAGAGAGAGAGAGAGAGAGAGAGAGAGAGGGGGGGGGGGGGGAGAGAGGGGGGGGAGAGAGGGGGAGAGAGAGAGAGAACCAGACAGACAGACAGACAGACAGAATGGCAGACATACAGACAAGACAGATAGGAAAGAGAAAGACGGATGAGTAAGAAGAGAAAATAGATAAGATAAGGAGGAAAATATAGACCAACTGACAAACAGGCGGACAAACAGACAGATAGACAGAAAGGCAGACAAGCAGACAGACTGACAGACAAATTGATAGGCAGACAAACGGACAGAGAGGCAGACAGACAGACAGGCAGGCAGACAGACAGACAGACAGGCATACAAACAGTCAGGCAGACGACAGATGGATTGACAGGCACACAGACAGAAACATTCAGGCAGACAGGCAGACAGACAGACTGAATGATAGACAGACAGATAGTTGGGCAGACAGGCATTCACGCAGATAGACGGATTGACAGGCAGGCACACACACAGAAACATTCATACGGACAGAAAGACAGACAGGCAGACAGGCTGACAGGCTGAAAGGCAGGCCAACAGGCAGACAGGAAGACAGGCAGAAAGACTGGCAGGCAGAGGGTCGGACAGGCAGACAGAGTGTCAGAGAGACAGGCAGATATAGGGTCAGAGAGCCAGGCAGACAGAGTGTCAGACAGACAGGCGGACAGACAGACAGGTACCTGGTCGTGGTCTATGTCTGTGTCCCCTGAGATCACGATGCGTTTCTCTATCCTGGTCTCTGAGATGCCGCCTCTCACCGTCTGAATCACAACCAGTCGTTTAACAGTAATAAACAAGCACTTCCAGAACCAGGACACAATAATACCAGTAACTGCACTGTTATTATCATCAATATTAGCAGTATTAGTACCATGATTAATATTATTGCAATTATGATAATAATAAAAATTATTATGATCAATGCTTGATAATTTGTTTTAGTATATATTACACGTGAAGACTCCAAAAATAAACAAGATAACACTTTGAAGGGATTTATTTGTTTTTATTAGCGGTTTATTTGTTTTTATTAGCGTTACGTGACAACCATCACGCAATATCCTGAGTTTGAGATCTCAATCATGGGATATTGCCCAATATCCCGAGATAGTGAACCAATCAAATTGCGCCATCTTAGGAGGTTCACGTGTAGCATATACTAACATATGATGTGGCTGGTTTAATTATTTACATTACTATTATTACTATTAATATCGTCATTATTAGTAGTAGCAATAGTATTATTATTATTATTATTATTATAAGTAACTGTAGTCGCCATAGCATGTTCGAAATTAGATGTAGTACTATATATAATATATGATACATGTATATATATAGATAGTATCATAGTATTTACCTTAGTAAGGTGTGTTGTTGTAGTATTTACCTGAGTAATGTGTGTGTAGTGGTCGTAATATTTACCTTAGTAATGTGTGTAGTGGTCGTAGTATTTGCTGTTTCTGCAGTAATAGTCTGAGAACTCATCAGGACGCCCTCTAGTGGTGTTTCTGTGTTAGCACACACCTAAAATACAAATCGCTATTAAACACTTCCTAATCAATGGACCACAAATCCAACATCAACAACAACTGTTAAATACACCTGTCCACCAGACGTTTCCTTGACAACGCAAATAAATCAATATGCTCAAAGCACCTCAGAACCATTTTATAATGTTGAGGAAACATCAATAACGTTATAGTGGTCTATTCATTCATTATGAATAGATATTATAGAACACTACACTATGTGGATTCAGGTCAAGTATTCATTCAGCGAAGATGCTTTCATTCAAGGAGACTTCAGTAGAGACTGGCGTAAGCAGACACACACACACACACACACGCACACACACACACACACACACACACACACACACACACACAAAGCATAGAAGCCTCCTCACCCCTGGAGCTTCATAGGTCAGAGTCTTCATCACCACAGGAACCTCTTCATCCTGGGAGACGCCCACACGGAAATGGGTCACACACACACACACACACACACAAACGTACAAACAGACACACACACACACACACAAACATACAAACAGACTCACACACACACACACACACACAAACGTACAAACAGACACACACACGTACACAAAAACGTACAAACACACACACACACACACACACACACACACACACACACACACACACACACACACACACACACACACACACACACACACACACACAGAAGAGGCTAGCCTGGTGGCTAGTCGTGGCTAGCCTGTTAGCTAGTCTGGTGGCTAGCCTGTTAGCTAGTCTGGTGGCTAGTCTGGGAGTGGTGTTTGAACCCCTCCCGTCCTCCATCATAGCGAGCTCTAGTGGAGGGTGTGGAGGATTACATGGGGGCGGGCCTGACAGACATTGTGTTGCTACCTGCTCTTCTATTGGCTTGTCCTCGTCATTTGACTCAGTCTTCACGAAGACGGTCTCCACCTTTTCCGACGTCTGAAATAAAAACAGGAAGAGGAAGAAGTTTATCTGAATGGCTTTAGAATCTCGTCATAAAGATAATGTTCTCCTGTCCAGTACCACATAGTACCAACACAGTCTTCTACTGGTTATACTGGAAGCTTCCCAGTAGAAACACAGCCTAGTACTGGTTATACTGGGAGCTGCCCAGTACAACCACAGCCTTCTACTGGTTATACTTGGAGTACAAGCACGGTCTTCTACTCGTAATACTGGGAGTGGCTTAATATACCGACAGTCTGCTACTGGTTCTACTGGGTACTGCCCAGTCCAACCAATCTTCAATTGGTTCAACTGGTATTCAAAGTACCTTCACCAGGCCGTGGGAGGCAGGCACCGACACCTCCGAGGACATCTCCTCTGAAACGGGCTACACACACACACACACACACACACACACGCACACGCACACGCACGCACACGCACACACACGCACACACACACAACCACACACAACCACACGCACACGCACGCACGCGCGCACATGCACGCGCACAACCACACGCACACGCACACGCACACGCACACACACACAAATTAAGTTAAGTATAATGCAATGGAGCGTAACAGTAACAGCAGTATTTTTGAATGACAGACCTGTTGGCCTATCACAGTTAAGCTGCTGTCAGGTGGGAGGGGGTGGTTCTCATCAATGGTGGATTGAACTTCCTCCTCTGGTATCTAGAGACAGATACACAGAAACAGGAAGCCAATAAAATATACATACATAAACTGTTCATAGATATAAAGTGATGAATAGATATATAGAGATAGGTAGATAGATATCAAGTGTTAAATAGATGGATATATATATATATATTTATATCGAGTAGACATAGATAGAGAAATTAATAGAGATAGATAGAGAGATAGATGGAGATAAAGAGATTAATAGAGATAGATAGAGACAGATATATATACATACAGTATATTTATATATATATATATATATATATATATATATATATAGATGAATAGATATAATATATATAATATAAGGTAGTAGACTAGACATGGATAGAGATAGAGTTGAATAGAGATAGATACATAGAGATAGAGAGATAGGGGTAGATAGAGATAGAGAGATAAATAGAGATAATTAGAGATAAATAGATTACTATAGATAGAGGTAGAGATACAGATGAAGATAAAAATAGATAGATGATAGGTATAACGAGCTGACGAGAGATAGATAGAGATAGATTTGAATAGAGCTATATGATAGATATAAAGAGATGACAAGAGATAGAGGTGAATAGAGATGGATATATAGAGACAGGGAGATGAGTAGAGATAGATGCATAGAGATAGAGTGTGACCTCCTCGGGCTCCAGGGGTTCTATCATTGGAGCGTCGTCATGCCTACGAAGAGGAGAGTTGGAGAGGCGTTTCTCCCACTCAGTCGGACCTCCTGCTCCTCCTCCCCCCTCCGTCTCCTCCAGGAAGGAGCGTCGCAGGGCCTGGATGGTGGACGTGTGGCCCTGCACCTCCTCCGGACTCTCCTGCATTAGAGGAGAGGAGGGAGGGGAGAGGGGAGGAGGAGAGAGGAGAGGAGGGGAGGGGAGAAGGAGAGAGGAGAGGAGGGAGGGGAGAGGGGAGAAGGAGAGGGGAGAGGAGAGGAGGGGAGAAGGAGAGAGGAGAGGAGGGAGGGGAGAGGGGAGAAGGAGAGAGGAGAGGAGAGGAGGGGAGAGGGGAGAAGGAGAGAGGAGAGGAGGGAGGGGAGAGGGGAGAAGGAGAGAGGAGAGGAGAGGAGGGGAGAAGGAGAGAGGAGAGGAGGGAGGGGAGAGGGGAGGAGGAGAGAGGAGAGGAGGGAGGGGAGAGGGGAGGAGGAGAGAGGAGAGGAGGGAGGGGAGAGGAGAGAGGAGGGAGGGGAGAGGGGAGGGGAGAAGGAGAGAGGAGAGGAGGGAGGGGAGAGGGGAGAAGGAGAGAGGAGAGGAGAGGAGGGGAGAGGGGAGAAGGAGAGAGGAGAGGAGGGAGGGGAGAGGGGAGAAGGAGAGAGGAGAGGAGAGGAGGGGAGAAGGAGAGAGGAGAGGAGGGAGGGGAGAGGGGAGGAGGAGAGAGGAGGGAGGGGAGAGGAGAGAGGAGGGAGGGGAGAGGAGGGAGGGGAGAGGAGGGAAGGGAGAGGAGGGAGGGGAGAGGAGGGAGGGGAGAGGGGAGAAGGAGAGAGGAGAGGAGGGAGGGGAGAGGGGAGAGGAGGGAGGGGAGAGGAGGGAGTTAGAAGGAGGTGAGTGGAGGAGAGGAGGAGGAGAGAGGAGAGGAGGAAGAGAGAAGGAGAGAGGAGAGGAATGGAGGAGAGGATGGGAGATGATATATAACAATATATATATATGTGAGTTCTTCACAACACACCCTTGAAGCAGTACATATTAGTATATATACTCTCTCTCTGTAAATATAAAGATTGATAGATCTATATTTATATATAAGAAAATAGCCAAGCATGAGGGTTCACTTTCAAATACCAACAATTTATTTGCATATTAACTCTTATTAAAAACTAAGATAAATTAAAATAATTTGAATAGATTATAATAGTATTAAAATATAACCAACTCACCTGTGTTCTCCAGTCATCATCTGACTGTTGAAAACAACATCAGACAGATAGACAGGCAGATAGACAGGCAGACAGGCAGACACACAGACAAACAGACATATCAGAGTATGGATGATGATTATTAATACTTTTATTACTTATTAATACTTTTATTATTATTATCACGATGACTACTAGTAATTATTATTACTACTATCACTATTATAACGACTATTGTTCCTATTATAATTATTACTATTCCATTATTATTATGATTATGATTATTAATATAAAATAATATGTTATTTGAATTATAATTACAACTATTATCAGTTATTATCTTCTTATTATCATCATTCATTGTTTACTACTAGTATTATTATGATTATTCTGATTATTGTTATAATTATATATTTTATTTTATTTATTTAGTTTTAACATTATTATTTTATGAATACATTAATATTGAACCTCTGTGGCTGTGAGGTCTCCATCTATTCCAGTGTCTGTTAGGTCAGTCTGAGGGGCAGACAGACAGGTTGACAGACAGACAGGCAGGCAGACAGACAGACAGACAGACAGACAGACAGACAGACAGACAGACAGACAGACAGACAGGTTGACAGACATGCGAGCAAACAGACATACAGACAGACAGACAGACAGACAGACAGACAGGCAGACAGAAAGACAAGCAGACAGACGGACAGACAGGCAGACAGGCAGATAGAAAGACAGACAGACAGACAGACAGACAGACAGACAGACAGACAGACAGACAGACAGACAGACAGACAGATAGACAGACGGGCAGACCGGTAGAGAGACCGACATAGAGACAAACAGGCAGACCGGTAGACAGAAAGTCAGACCGGTAGACAGACAGGCAGTAAGTCAGACAGACAGACAGTCAGACAGACAGACAGGCAGACCAGTAGATAGACGGACAGAGATAAAGGTAGGCACACAGGCAGACAGGTAAACAGAAAGTAAATCAGTCAGACATCAAGATAGACGGACAGTAAGTCAGACCGACAGACAGGAGGACAAGTAGATAGACAGATAGAAAGAGAGAAAGGTAGACAGAGAGGAAAACAGGTAAAAAGAAAGAGAGAAACCAAAGTTAAGTAAAGGTTAACTGAACAAGGTCAACTGAAGAGGCCATCTATCTATATAATGTCATAGTATCACTGTTACTATGATAACGTGCACGGCAGTGACGTCACATGCAGGAGGAGGCCATACCTATTTACGATAGGCATACTGCTTTACGACAGATGCACGTGTGTGGGTACACACGTGCATCACAACGTACCTAAGTAAAGCGACACTCAACCAACTCCGTCTGTTTGGACATTTGTGATTTATTACATATATGTGTTGGTGTTTGTGTGTGTGTGTGTGTGTCTGTGTGTGTTTGTGTGTGTGTGTGCGGGGGTATTTGTGTTACCTGAAGCTTTGGGCTGTTCTGAGTTTCCGTAGCTCTAGTATTGTCTTCGTCTGTCTGTAAGACCTCCTCTTCTCTCTTCCTCTCCTCCTCTCTCCTCCTCTCCTCCTCCTCTCTCCTCCTCTCCTCCTCTCTCAATCTCTCTTCCTCCCTCCTCTCCTCCTCCCTCCTCCTCTCCTCCTCCCTCCTCCTCTCCTCCTCTCTCCTCCTCTTCTTCTCTTTCCTCTCCTCCTCTCGCCTCCTCTTCTCCTCTCTCCTTCTCTTCTCCTCCTCCTCTTTCCTCGTGTCGTTCTGCTGAACCACTTCCACCACTGCATTGAGAATTGAATCATAATAAGAAGAACAAACACTAGTAAGAGATAATCACTAATCACTGATAATCACTAATAATCCCCAGTCTGGTCACCGTGTTGGCTGATCCACGGCGATTGTGCGTTCTTTTAGTTATTGTGCTTATCTTTAATGTATTATTCGCTACTCAGATGGTGACTATCATCTTACGACCACAACACAGTTCTGGACATAAAACTTAGCCTATACAACGTTTAACGTGCACCTCTTCCATCGCTCCCAGCGTGGCCACCGGAGATCATACCACAACAATAACGGAGAAGAGCGAAACTAAGGATAAAACCGAGCTAGTTACGAGCTTCATAGCGACACTAGCCCATAACATCGTTCCCACGGTAACCGCATCGTTCCCACGGTAACGGCATCGTTCCCACGGTAACCGCATCGTTCCCACGGCTTTCCTAACAGAAACATGTGGCTTATCTTGCTTATTGTAAAAACGGTTGCCTGGTTTTTACTGTAAATATTGTTGTTTCTTTTAACTGTAAAGATGGTTGCCTCTTTTTACCGTAGATATTGTTGCTTATTTTGAGTGTTGATATTGTAACTTGTGTTTGCTCTTGCACAATCCTATAAGCGTGGTCCCTTTCATTTCATTGTACATCGTGAACGTGCGTGTGACGAATAAAGTTGTCGGATGTTGATTGTGTGTCATGTGACGCCGGGGTCATGTGACGCGGGTACCTGGTAGGACCACGGCCACCTCCTCCTCTGACCTCATGGAGGACCTGGAGGGCAGCAGGTCACTCATAGCGTGGCCCTTAGATCCTCTGTACAGCCCGGTGCCCATGTCTACACAAACACACACACACACACACACACACACACACACACACACACACACACACACACACACACACACACAGGGAGATATATATGAACATACAGACACACAAACACACGCACACAGGCAGATATGTGAACACAAAGACACACACACACATACAGGCAGATATATGTGAACATAAACACACACAGGAAAATATATGTGAACACACATACACACACATATACAGTATATACTGTATATATAGGAACAAACCAATTCACGCAAAAACACACACACACATATGGACTCAACACACACACACACACACACATACACACACATATGGACTGACACACACACACACACTCACCTATGGACTTAAACACACCCACACACACACAGACGCATATGTACTTACACACACACACACATTAACTCACACACCCACACTCTGTCTATCTATCCCTCTAAGAAGCTGCTCGTTGTCAAGACAACGGCATGATCAGCCAATCACAGCTCAGCAGTGAGTGACCAGCCCCATGCAAACTCAGCTGTGGGTGTGTGCAAGCTCGGAGGAGATTCCAGGACATTTGACCTCACACATGCTAACCAAGCTAAACGCTAACCAAGCTAACTCTAACAGAGCTAACACGATAAGCTAATGGTAAGCCTTCAACCTGCTATAGAGAGGCTAGGTCACGCACACCTCCTGGGGCTGGACCTTAGGATCAGAACAAGAGTCAGCTGAGCTTTTGATTCCGATCTGAATCTCTATAAAATGTTCCTCGGGGGGTTTGTGCAATTTTTGCCATATCGAAAGATTTTCCACATCGAAAAATGTCATTTGTTTCAAAAATATCATGGCCCAAGGATATCCCAACCAGCCGTATAATTAAGCAATAGATCACGCCAGGCTGTGGTATGTGCTCATTATACCACTGTTAAGGGGCGTTGTCCGGCCCCGACGTGCAGCGGAGGGCCGGCGACCCCCTTCACAGTGGTATAATGAGCACATGCCACTGACTGAACTGATCTATTGCTTTAATACAATGGTTACTGTTATGGCGAAACGAAAGTCATAGACACACTACATTTAAAAAGAAACCAAGAAAGTCAAAATAGCCATTTAATTAAAGAATACAAAAAAAGTAGTCCCTCCTGGCAGCCGCTATGCATCGATGGTCGCTATGTAACACACTTTAGCGTCCCTCCAAGAGAAGGCTCCGATAGAGCGGTTCGCCGGCAATTTATCCTATGGAGCAGTTCATTCGCCGTGTGCCTAAGCTTTCGTTAGTCTCTCCATCGCCTTGCTCACTCCCGGAGTAACAACATTTACACCCACTCCATCATCCAACATATGTTTTACTTTGTAACTGTTTCTACTTCCAGGCGCGGAGTGATATGCAAACTTTCACAAAATGATCGGGCGTCATAGCAGTTATGTATACGCTCATTATACAAAAGTTGGGAACCAATCAGATCGCTGGATTTAGGTCCCCCGTTGTATAAATATATATATATTATGCACGCTAACTATTCTGTCGATGTATAATAAACATACACTGTATATACACTGGAATATTTTGTATGGATAGAAAATGAAACGGTCTACAGTCGGCAAACGAAAACAAAGTCACTCAAAAACTGTCAACGGTACTCTGCCCTTTGCTCCCTCTTTTTGAACCATACTTTACGGCAGTTGACATTAACGACCAATGTTTAACGACGTGTCTCTGACGTGTGACGAACGAGAACACAAGCACAATGCTAGCTGCTATGTCGGTTCTGTAGTTCTCAAGATCACTATCTTTCACCAACTATATTTACTTCATTGGTTTCACGATTAATTCTGTAAAAAAGATAATGAAGCTAATGTGATCTTTATGATCACATGCAAATATAAAATGATGGCCTTAAACTGAGAAAAATATGAAAGTAAAGCTTGGGTTCAGTGTGGGAGGGGTGCTCACTTAGCCTCTCTATTGGTTGGAATCCACCACACTGAGCTTAATCCAATCAGAACCAAATATTCGCACATACTGAGGGGAACCGTTTTTAATAAAAACGTTTCTTTCCATCCGACTAGCCAGAGCACGGCGGTTCTTCCAAATGTCGTGGAATCTTGTGCTTCGTTAGCCTGTCGCTACCTGAGAGTGTTCTGCAGTCGGCCACAGGGGGCGCTACTACCGCTGGAGAGCCACTCAGAGTTTGAGTTGGGCTGCCCGTGGCATCTGGGGACCAATCAAGAGGTCGGATCACAGAGTGGCCAGTGACTTCTGTGATGTCACCGGCGATGACATCACAGAAACAACTTCACCAGTGATGACATCACAGAAACGACTTTACCAGTGATGACATCACAGAAACAACTTCACTGTTGATGACATAACAAAAAAAACGTCACTGTTGACGACATCACAGAAATAACTTCACCATTGATGACATCGCAGAAACGACTTCACCGTTGACAACATCACAGAAAGAACTTCACCATTAATGACATCACAAGAAAAACTTCACCAGTAATGACATCATAGAAACTACTTCGCTGTTGACGACATCACAGAAACAACTTCACCAGTAATGACCGAGCCGAGCCAAAACGACCCAAACAACCCAAACCAAAGCTCTTTGTCAACAGCTGTCGCAAACTTTAAAATACTTTGAGCTCTGTCCGAAAAAAAATGGATCGATGCAGACAATGCTTCCAGAACACAGGGAGGCCTCCACCTATGGTCACATTGTTCCCTTTCCAACATTACGATTTGTACTAAGTGTCTGCATCAGTGGCATAGTACCAGTACTAGTACCTCCGTCCAGACTGCGGCTCATGGTGTATCTCTTGCTGGAGAGTCGCAGGAAGTAGGGCGCCTGTCGGGCGATCTGTGAGCTGGCCCTCCGAGACTGGATCTGGGTTCTACCGCTGTAACGGAACTTAGAACCCAGGGCGAACTTCTTCGGAGGTTCCTCAGGAGAAAGGAGCCTTCAGGATCACAAATAACACATTTCGTTAGCCTCATAGCATAATTGATATCGTCAGCTTAATAGCATAATTGCCTAGGTCATATTTTTGCCAAATTGTGATATCTAACCGAACTCTCCTAACGCTGCTGATTCACTGTGCCTCATTGACTGTCCTAAGTCAATCTGAGTGTTTTTTACATTCCATAATCACTATCTGCCTAAGGATCTATTTGATTTAGGCATTTCCAACGCTAAATACAAGATTAAAACACCTTAAAATGTGGTTTAGGCAATTATGCTATGAGGCTGACAATTAGATTCTTTAATAAGAACAGTCTCCAACAACTGGCTCAACTAATAATCAGATTATTAAAATGCAGATGAGCTTGTACTGCTGTCACCTAACCCTAACCCTAAGCCTGCTCTATGCAGATGAGCTTGTACTGCTGTCGCCTAACCCTAACCCTAAGCCTGCTCTATGCAGATGAGCTTGTACTGTTGTCGCCTAGCCCTAACCCTAAGCCTGCTCTATGCAGATGAGCTTGTACTGTTGTCGCCTAACCCTAACCCTAAGCCTGCTCTATGCAGATGAGCTTGTACTGTTGTCGCCTAACCCTAACCCTAAGCCTGCTCTATGCAGATGAGCTTGTACTGTTGTCGCCTAACCCTAACCCTAAGCCTGCTCTATGCAGATGAGCTTGTACTGTTGTCGCCTAACCCTAACCCTAAGTCTGCTCTATGCAGATGAGCTTGTACTGTTGTCGCCTAACCCTAACCCTAAGCCTGCTCTATGCAGATGAGCTTGTACTGTTGTCGCCTAACCCTAACCCTAAGCCTGCTCTATGCAGATGAGCTTGTACTGTTGTCGCCTAACCCTAACCCTAAGCCTGCTCTATGCAGATGAGCTTGTACTGTTGTCGCCTAACCCTAACCCTAAGCCTGCTCTATGCAGATGAGCTTGTACTGCTGTCGCCTAACCCTAACCCTAAGCCTGCTCTATGCAGATGAGCTTGTACTGCTGTCGCCTAACCCTAACCCTAAGCCTGCTCTATGCAGATGAGCTTGTACTGCTGTCGCCTAACCCTAACCCTAAGCCTGCTCTATGCAGATGAGCTTGTACTGCTGTCGCCTAGCCCTAACCCTAAGCCTGCTCTATGCAGATGAGCTTGTACTGCTGTCGCCTAGCCCTAGTCTTTGAGAGACCTCCATGTCCATTAGGTCGTAAGCTGTGGTGTCCAACTTAACAACATGCTGATCCTCAGGATACAAGTCTGCTTTCAGAGTTCAATCAGATCTTCTAACAGCAGAAAAGGTGTGATCAGGTCCTGTAGGGGTGCTGGACTCACGGACCTGAAGAAGGCGTGGTGCTCCACGCAGACCTTCCAAAGCCTCTTGGCAGCGCGGTGGTTGTGGAGTTTGAAGCCAATGGTCGACTCAAACTGATCGAACTGGACATAGAGAGGAGAGGGAGAGAGACCTTGATACATACATGTGGCAAATAGAACGAGAGGGAGCGAGACCTTGATACATACTGGTGGCAAATAGAACGAGAGGGGGAGAGACCTTGATACATACTGGTGGCAAATAGAACGAGAGGGGGAGAGACCTTGATACATACTGGTGGCAAATAGAACGAGCGGGAGAGAGACCTTGATACATACTGGTGGCAAATAGAACGAGAGGGAGCGAGACCTTGATACATACTGGTGGATAATAGAACGAGAGGGGGAGAGACCTTGATACATACTGGTGGCAAATAGAACGAGCGGGAGAGAGACCTTGATACATACTGGTGGCAAATAGAACGAGAGGGAGCGAGACCTTGATACATACTGGTGGCAAATAGAACGAGAGGGGGAGAGACCTTGATACATACTGGTGGCAAATAGAACGAGAGGGGGAGAGACCTTGATACATACTGGTGGCAAATAGAACGAGCGGGAGAGAGACCTTGATACATACTGGTGGCAAATAGAACGAGAGGGAGAGAGACCTTGATACATAACTGGTGGCAAATAGAACAAGAGGGAGAGAGACCTTGATACATACTGGTGGCAAATAGAACGAGCGGGAGAGAGACCTTGATACATACTGGTGGCAAATAGAACGAGAGGGAGAGAGACCTTGATACATACTGGTGGCAAATAGAACGAGCGGGAGAGACCTTGATACATACTGGTGGCAAATAGAACGAGAGGGAGAGAGACCTTCATACATACTGGTGGCAAATAGAACGAGCGGGAGAGAGACCTTGATACATAACTGGTGGCAAATAGAACGAGCGGGAGAGAGACCTTGATACATACTGGTGGCAAATAGAACGAGAGGGAGCGAGACCTTGATACATACATGTGGCAAATAGAACGAGAGGGAGCGAGACCTTGATACATACTGGTGGCAAATTGAACGAGAGGGGGAGAGACCTTGATACATACTGGTGGCAAATAGAACGAGAGGGGGAGAGACCTTGATACATACTGGTGGCAAATAGAACGAGCGGGAGAGAGACCTTGATACATACTGGTGGCAAATAGAACGAGAGGGAGCGAGACCTTGATACATACTGGTGGATAATAGAACGAGAGGGGGAGAGACCTTGATACATACTGGTGGCAAATAGAACGAGCGGGAGGGAGACCTTGATACATACTGGTGGCAAATAGAACGAGAGGGAGCGAGACCTTGATACATACTGGTGGCAAATAGAACGAGAGGGGGAGAGACCTTGATACATACTGGTGGCAAATAGAACGAGATGGAGAGAGACCTTGATACATACTGGTGGCAAATAGAACGAGCGGGAGAGAGACCTTGATACATACTGGTGGCAAATAGAACGAGCGGGAGAGAGACCTTGATACATACTGGTGGCAAATAGAACGAGAGGGAGAGAGACCTTGACACATAACTGGTGGCAAATAGAACAAGAGG
Source organism: Gadus morhua (assembly GCF_902167405.1). Classification (NCBI taxonomy): domain Eukaryota; kingdom Metazoa; phylum Chordata; class Actinopteri; order Gadiformes; family Gadidae; genus Gadus; species Gadus morhua. The sequence goes on along the minus strand of NC_044070.1, from coordinate 19,810,506 downwards.
GAGAGAGACCTTGATACATACTGGTGGCAAATAGAACGAGCGGGAGAGAGACCTTGATACATACTGGTGGCAAATAGAACGAGAGGGAGAGAGACCTTCATACATACTGGTGGCAAATAGAACGAGCGGGAGAGAGACCTTGATACAAACTGGTGGCAAATAGAACGAGAGGGAGAGAGACCTTGATACATACTGGTGGCAAATAGAACGAGCGGGAGAGAGACCTTGATACATAACTGGTGGCAAATAGAACGAGCGGGAGAGAGACCTTGATACATAATGGTGGCAAATAGAACGAGCGGGAGAGAGACCTTGATACATACTGGTGGCAAATAGAACGAGCGGGAGAGAGACCTTGATACAAACTGGTGGCAAATAGAACGAGAGGGAGAGAGACCTTGATACATACTGGTGGCAAATAGAACGAGCGGGAGAGAGACCTTGATACATAACTGGTGGCAAATAGAACGAGCGGGAGAGAGACCTTGATACATAATGGTGGCAAATAGAACGAGCGGGAGAGAGACCTTGATACATACTGGTGGCAAATAGAACGAGCGGGAGAGAGACCTTGATACATACTGGTGGCAAATAGAACGAGAGGCGGACAAGATGCGTGGGTTATGTGTGCCTATGTGTCTTTAATATATATATGTATATATCTATACATATATTTTTTTTATTTTTTATGCTTTATTATAGAGTGAAATAGACAGGAAGGTATGGGAGATAGAGGGGAGGACTTGCAGCAAATGACAGGCAGGAATTGAACCTGGGTCGCTGTGATCAGGACTGTGCCTTTCTGGTATGCGCTCTAACCGGTGAGCCACAGGGGCGCCTTGAGTCTTTAATACTTAATGTGTGTGTGTCTGGTATGTGTCTGGTATGTGTCTTTAATATGTAATGTGTGTGTGTCTGGTATGTGTCTTTAATATGTAATGTGTGTGTGTCTGCTATGTGTCTGGTATTTGTCTCTATATGTTCCTATGAGTCTTTAAAACTTATTGTGTGTGTCTGGTATGTGTCTCTATGAGTCTTTAGTATCAGATGTGTGTGTGTGTGTGTGTGTGTGTGTGTGTGTGTGTGTGTGTGTGTGTGTGTGTGTGTGTGTGTGTGTGTGTGTGTGTGTTGTAGGTTTGTGTGTGTGTGTGTGTGTGTGTGTGTGTGTGTGTGTGTGTGTGTGTGTGTGTGTGTGTGTGTGTGTGTGTGTGTGTGTGTGTAGGTGTCTGGTATGTGTCTCTATGAGTCTTTAGTATCAGATGTGTGTGTGTGTGTGTGTGTGTGTGTGTGTGTGTGTGTGTGTGTGTGTGTGTGTGTGTGTGTGTGTGTGTGTGTGTTGTAGGTTTGTGTGTGTGTGTGTGTGTGTGTGTGTGTGTGTGTGTGTGTGTGTGTGTGTGTGTGTGTGTTGTAGGTTTGTGTGTGTGTGTGTGTGTGTGTGTGTGTGTGTGTGTGTGTGTGTGTGTGTGTGTGTGTGTGTGTGTGTGTGTGTGTGTGTAGGTGTCTGGTATGTGTCTCTGTGAGCCTTTAGTATCAGATGTGTGTGTGTGTGTGTGTGTGTGTGTGTGTGTGTGTGTGTGTGTGTGTGTGTGTGTGTGTGTGTGTGTGTGTGTGTGTGTGTGTGTGTGTGTGTGTAGGTGTCTGGTATGTGTCTCTGTGAGCCTTTAGTATCAGATGTGTGTGTACCTCTCCCGGTCGGATCTTGATGTAGAAGTTGTTCCTCTTGTAGGAGATCTTCAGGATGTGGGGCCAGGCGAAGCGGTTGATCCTCAGACGGTCTCGGTAGACCAGCAGGCCGCTGTTACACACACCCAGCATGATGCAGACGCCCTCCGAGTCCTGGGCGAGAGACATAGAGAGACATAGAGAGAGAGAGAGAGAGAGAGAGAGAGAGAGAGAGAGAGAGAGAGAGAGAGAGGGAGAGAGGGAGAGAGAGAGAAAGAGAGAGAGAGAGAGAGACAGAGACAGAGAGAGGGCCATAGAGAGAGAGAGAGAGAGAGAGAGAGAGAGAGAGAGAGAGAGAGACAGAGACAGAGAGAGGGCCATAGAGAGAGAGAGAGAGAGAGAGAGAGAGAGAGAGAGAGAGAGAGAGAGAGAGAGAGAGAGAGAGAGAGACAGAGAGAGAGAGAGAGAGAGAGAGAGAGAGAGAGAGAGAGAGAGAGAGAGAGAGAGAGGGAGAGAGAGAGAGAGAGAGAGAGAGAGAGAGAGAGAGAGAGAGGGCCATAGAGAGACATAGCGAGATATAGAGACAAGGAGAGACATAGAGAGATATAGAGAGACAAAGACAGGTAAAGAGAGAGACATAGATAGATGTAGAGACATAATGAGACATAGAGATGTATAGAGAGTGAGACATAGAGAGACATGGAGAGACAGAGAGAGAAGTTAAAGTATAAAAAATGTATTGACATTTTTAGGGATTATTTCCTTTTGGAACACTGCAATCACGACGCCATTCATCACATGTTAATGGACAGGCTCTATAAATTATGTTAATGAACAACTAAATATCCCTTTCCTTCCATCCCTCCCTACCTCCCTCCCTCCCCCCCCCTCCCTCCCTCCCTCCCTCTCTGCTCCCTCCCCCTCCTCTCTGCTCCCTCCCACCCTCACTGGTCCCCCCCCCCCCCCCCCCCCCCCCCCCCCCCCCCCCCTCTCTGCTCCCTCCATCGCTGCTTCCTTTCTACCCTCCTCCACCAATGAGATGATGATGACACTGTGTGCATGTATGTGATTGAGAGGCAAGATGGATTTCCCAAACCAATCATGAAAGAAAATCTAAATGGAGTACTCCCACAGAGCCAGGCGTGCCTCCAACATGAAACTGATATCCTCACATTGCATTTCACCTACTAATTAATGACGATTCAGCAGCAGATTACCATGGAGTTATAGCTCTAAAACCGTACCTTCAGCACCTTTATGTCACCAACTCTGTATCTCATGTGGATTTCCACATCTCTACAGGTTATGAATGTAAATGTTAAAATCTATAGAAATGTATCTGATATGAACAAACTAGCAGCTTAAAGCTTCAAAATAACCAGGTGCAGTTAGCTACATGTTAACTAGCTGCTTACAGTTTCAAAATAAACAGGTGCTGTTAGCTACATGCTAACATGCTGCTTACAGTTTCAAAATAACCAGGTGCTTTTAGCTACATGCTAACATGCTGCGGAGAGCAAAAAAAAAAAAACTCCCCTAAGAACTACAAGCTAACTGGCTGCTGTCAGCTAAAAGCTAACTAACTAGCGTAATTTTACAGACTGCACATAAACTCTCTCTCACACACACATACACACACTATGCGCACAAAAGGCTGTCTTACCTCTGCTTGGGCTGCAGACAAGCAATCAAACAGACCTCCTACGAGCTAGGCCACACAAAACAAACACACACATACACACACACAAACACACACGTACGCACACACACACACACACCCACACACAAACAGAAAGAAGAAAACAAAACAAAAATATCCAAGTCGAAATGGAGGAAGAATATCCACTATAGTGAACTATACTGTAGCATAAGGTAGTGTAGTAAACTACTACTAAACTAAAATAAACTATAGTGTAGTATAGTATACCTTACTACACAATAGTGTAGCTGTGGTAGTAGTAGTAGTGTCGTATAGTGTAGTATAGTGTACAATACTGTAGCCGAGTACAGTTTACTGTAGTGTACTATAGTGTGGTATAGTGTG
>NC_044070.1:19779300-19801800 GCF_902167405.1 Gadus morhua | reverse complement strand
TGAATTCAACAGGCATTATATTGTTATATTCTCTTGGTAGCAGAGTTTCCTCAGTTATATGCAAACCTCCTCCCCTCCCTTCTCTCCTCTTCCTCCTCTCTGTCCTCCTCCTCCTCTCCCTTCTCTCTTCCTCATCTCTCTCTTCCTCCTCTTTCTGCTGCTCCTCCTCTCCCCTCCCTTTTCTCTTCCTCCTCCTCATCTTTCCCCGCCTCTTTCACCTCCTCCTCATCTCTCCTCCTCAACCTCCTCAACCTCCTCCTCATCTTTCTACTCTCACCACACCCTCCGCACTGCGGATGCCGGGTATTCTATCACCGCGAGACTCCCGTTGCAGCGTTTGCAGAGAGAGAGAGAGGGGGAGAGAGAGAGAGAGAGAGAGAGAGAGAGAGAGAGAGAGAGAGAGAGAGAGAGAGAGAGAGAGAGAGAGAGAGAGAGAGAGAGAGAGAGAGAGAGAGAGAGAGAGAGAGAGAGAGAGAGAGAGAGAGAGAGAGAGAGAGAAAATGACTGCGTGAGAGAGGCAGAAAGACAGAAAGAGAGAGTAGGGAGGTCGATAAATCCATATCCACAACCTCCGGTCGCCCGAGAAACAATTGGAACTTTCTATCGGTCACGTGGTGAAGGGTCCCTGCAGTGACACCTTGATGTCATGCACAGACACACACACACACACACACACACACACACACACACACACACACACACACACACACACACACACACACACACACACACACACACACACACACAGCTGCCAATTAGAGAACAGAATAAAGTGACTAACGTCCTTCTAGCGCTCGTTCTCCCCTATATTGTGGTTCACCTCCTCTCTGCTCCTGCTCTCTTCTCCTCCTCCCTGCTCCTTCTCTCTGCTCCTTCTCCTCTCTGCTCCTCAGCCTCGCGCAGACTCCTCTTCAATGCATTTTAATCTCGCGCTTCGGACGTCTCAAACCGGAGGGACGCGACGGGACAAGGTTCCGCGTTAAATGAACCGGTGGTCCCACGCGCCACCGGGACGAGCACAAGGTGAGTTTCAGTGCGCGCGCAGCCCCGACGCAGCACGTGCCCTAACGGTACGACGACGTCAGAAAACTAAAAGGCGAACTTTGGTTTGAACAAAACCTCTGATAACAGGGGATGTGACTGTGTGTGTGTGTGTGTGTGTGTGTGTGTGTGTGTGTGTGTGTGTGTGTGTGTGTGTGTGTGTGTGTGTGTGTGTGTGTGTGTGTGTGTGTGTGTGTGTGTGTGTGTGTGTGGTGTGTAGTAAGTGTAGTATCTGCACGTTACTCACCAGTAATTTAGTGCAAAGTCAAAAAAAGGGAAGAAAAAAAATTAACGTTTTCATTGAATGAGTTTTGTTTTGAAGGTCTAGTTATTTGTGATATCATTGTAATTGTATAGAATATAATAATATATGTAAATTGTGTTCAATTACGTTCGGTTCTCTTACTCTGTTGGTGTCCGATCTTCAAGTCCAGGTGTTTCCAGCAGGGTTAGTTGGTTTTAACTCTCTGTATCCAGCGGGGTTAGTTGCTTTTAACTCTCTGTTTCCAGGATGGATGGTTTTATCTCAGTATCCAATGGTGATGGTTGGTTTGATCTCTCTGTTATTCCAGTGGTGTGTTCGCTGCTTTTGTCCCCCTGGCAGATTCCAGAGCAATCTATAAATCATTTGTCAAAACTTAACTAAAAGGTTGTATTTTGTTATTTAGCATTGGTAGAATTATCTTCAAACGAGTGGATTTCCCTTCCATTTTGAACCCAGTCTGCCTTCAAAAAGCTTTTAATCTGAAAGGGGTTTAATCTGTTATTGTCGCGCGCTCACGGGCACGTCCCCACATGTGTCGATATCAAGCCCCGCCCCCAACTTGTAAGAACTGAGAGTGGCTGAGGTTTCTGTCAATCACCGCCAGCAATCCAGAGATTAAATGTAGACCTACTTTATTAATCTACTACTAATAGACCTAGAACAGAATCGAATGAAATAGAATACAACACAACATAATATTATATAATAAAATATTGCATTAGATACTATAACTATATGTAATATTGAATAATACTACGTTATATAATAACAAATATATAATATAATTTAATATTACAAGATATAATAAACGGTAATATCAAGTGTACAGAAAAAAAAGTGAAAAGTGACTTTTTTGACGTTTTCTTACGATAAGCGTAGGGTAAGTATACCTATAAGTATTCTACTTGCTGTAGTTTGGTCTGGCTTTGCGAGACTAACCTATAAGTAAATCATCTATTATAATATATAACAGATTCATTAAAAATATATAAATATTATAAATAAAACAAATAGTTAACCCTCTCATCCATTCCTTTCACACGTGTGTGTGTGTGTGTGTGTGTGTGTGTGTGTGTGTGTGTGTGTGTGTGTGTGTGTGTGTGTGTGTGTGTGTGTGTGTGTGTGTGTGTGTGTGTGTGTGTGTGTGTGTGTGTGTGTGTGTGTGTGTGTGTGTGTGTACAGGTACGCGCAACGCCGATGGCACCGGCTCCGCGTGCTGGCCTCTCCCTCGCGCTCATTTTCCTCCTGCTCGTGACAGTAGTGCCCCGGTCCACTCACGCGCGTCAACTCCGCGCCTCACCCTACGTCACGTACGTCATTTACGTAACGTACGTAACGCCCCGTCCAAACAACGCGGTTACGCCACCAGCGTAGCGCGGCCCGGATTCATGACGTACAGCGACGTACGCGCATGATCAATTGGCGTTCTTGTGTGCGTGCTCCTGCGCATGACGTGCTAGCGCAAAGCGCGGCCTTCAGCTGTATGCTCGTGCTCAGCATAACAACAAGACTCGTGGATTTCTTATTTCACAGACGCTCGCGATCAAAAAACCCTCCGAACGTTAATCACACCGCCGGTCTGGAGGTAAGGAACCCACGCGGGCTCTCCGGCGATGTCTCTGCGCGTTATTTCAACCCGGTTCCCGGGATGCTGCGCGCTCTCGAGCCGCGGTCGTTCATGGCTGCTCGAGCTTCTCTCGTTACCGAGGCCGCGGCGGCGCTGCTCGCGTGCCCTGTAGCCGCTATATAAAGAGCTGCTGAACCGCGAGCCGCTGGTGCCCGGTCCCGAGCGGTGCCGAGCAGTCGCTTCTGCATGTGCTCGGGTCCTAAAGCTGTTAGGGGTGAACGGAAGCCCAGTACCTACTGGTTTGCGTTCCTCTGGAATCACTAACCCACTGAAGCACACTAAATGTTGGCTTACCGCCATCTTGGTATAATATATAAGGACGAGATAGTCGGTGTCGCCATGTTGGAGAGAACCAGTGTGTAAAATAGTGTTTTTAACCTGCCAAACGACCCCTACATGTATTATATATAGACCTACACTCAATTAGATACGTAGAGCTATACCTGTTTCAAGGGTCTCTCTTTTAAAATATATATATATATATAAATATATATATTATGTGTATATTTATACGTGTGTTTATATACAAAACGTGGATGAAAGGAGAATTAAGATGCATGAGTCGTACTGTGTCACCACTGGAACTAGTATAGCTAACTGTATGCTTATTATTAGATCTGTTATTATCACTGTAGCACTAGTAGGCTGTAGGCCTAGTATTACTAGCTGTATGACTAGTATTGCTAGCTGTAGGACTAGTATTACTAGCTGTAGGACTAGTATTACTAGCTGTAGGTCTAGCATTACTAGTTGTATGACTAGTATTATTAGCTGCATGACTATTACTAGCTAAATGGTATTTTATTAGCTGTAGGAGGCTATCATTAGATGTAGTACTACTATTACTAGCTGTAGGGCTAGTATTAGCTGTAAGAACTAATATTATTAGCTCTATGACTTAGCTGTACGACTGGTATTACTATCAGTCAGACTAGTCTTATTAGCTGTATGATGTATTGGCTGTATGACTAGTATTAAAAGCTGGGGGGTTAGTATTATCTGTAGATAGTTATACTAGTGAAATTTAATTGAAGTTAGCTAGCCCTTGCCTTTTTTGTGAGCGAGCCCTTCAGTTTTAAATAAACCAGCTGGTTCAGTTTTAAATTAGCAATCTGTACAGTTTTAAGGTGGGCTACATCAGTTTTAAATTTGCAACATCAGTTTTAGGTCGGCTACATCAGTTGTAAGTGGCCTAGATCGGTTTTAGGTTGGCTAGATGTTACTAGCAGGCAGAGTGAGAGGGCCGTGAGTTGACATGTTAAAGTTAACTAGCCAAATCAGTCAACCAAAATAAGCCCCTCCTCCTCTGCCCCCTCCATTCATACATTCCTTCCATACACAGAAGACATACAGCCCATAGATAGTAGTTATACTGGAGTAAGTAGGACTGTAGCTACATATTAGTTATACTGTAGTGATCTGAACTGTAGTTCAACGGTAGTTATATAGTAGTCAGTTGGACTAGCTAGGCAGTAGTTAAACTGTAGTGTGTTGGGCCGACTGTAGTTCTACTGTATTTAGTTTGACTCGAGTTAGACAGTAGTAATACTGAAGTGAGACTGTAATTATACTGCATTTAGTTTGACTGTAGTTGTACTGTATTTAGTTAGGCCGTAGTTGGACAGTAGTAATATTGTAATTATACTGTTTGAGACGAATGTAATTACTGTCTAGTTAGTAATACAGTAGTTAGTTGGACTGTAGTTAGCCAGTAGAATACTTCAGTGAGAGTGTAGTTAAAACTGTATCTAGTTGGACACTAGTTAGATGGTAGAATACTGACTGTATTAGTTTGACTGTATTTAGTCTGACAGTAGTTAGATAGTAGAACACTGCATTGTGAATGTATTAGTCACATTGTATTTAATTTGACAGTAGTTAGGCAGTAGTACTGTATTGAGACTGTAGTTATACGGTATTTAGTTTGACGTTAGTTAGACCGTAGTAGTCCTGTATTGAGACTGTAGTTATACGGTATTTAGTTTGACGTTAGTTAGACCGTAGTAGTCCTGTATTGAGACTGTAGTTATACGGTATTTAGTTTGACGTTAGTTAGACCGTAGTAGTCCTGTATTGAGACTAGTTCTACGGTATTTAGTCTGACTGTAGTTAGACAGTAGAATGCAGTAATAAGTGGTACGGCGGTGTGTGCAGGATGGCGGAGACGGTAAAGTACGTGGACGAGGACCATAAGAGTGTGTTCCTGAAGCTGCTCAACGAGCAGCGGCTGGAGGGCGAGCACTGCGACATCGCCGTGGTGGTGGAGGACGTCAAGTTCCGCGCGCATCGCTGCGTCCTCGCCGCCTGCTCCAACTACTTCAAGAAACTCTTCAAGAAACACGAGGTACGCACCCTGGGGTATGACCTCATCATCCTCATCCTCCATGCTTCCAGCATGGAGTATTACCTCATCCTCTTCCTCATCCTATCTCACATCTTTGAGTAACATGTAATCATCATCATCATCCTCTTCCATACTCGCACCATGGATTAACACTTTACCATCCTCGTACGCACTACTCCGTACTATGACGCACGCACTGATTCCTGTGTGTGTGTGTGTGTGTGTGTGTGTGTGTGTGTGTGTGTGTGTGTGTGTGTGTGTGTGTGTGTGTGTGTGTGTGTGTGTGTGTGTGTGTGTGTGTGTGTGTGTGTGTGTGTGTGTCACACACCAGGTGGACAACTCGTCGGTGATCGAGATCGACTTCATCCGCTCGGACATCTTCGAGGAGGTGCTGAACTACATGTACACCTCCAAGATCTCCATCAAGAAGAGGGACGTCAACCTCATGATGTCCTCCGGGCAGATTCTCGGGATCCGCTTCCTGGACAAGCTCTGCTCCCAGGTCAGTCTCACGCACGCGCGCGCGTGCACACGCACACGCACACACACACAGGTCAAACAACAGGTCAACAGGTCAAACACACCTTTAACAGGTAACACAGACATACCTGTAACATGACACACACACAACTTCAAAATGTCACACACACACACTTTTAACAGGTCACACACACCTTTAACAGGACACACACAGACACACACACCTTTAACAGGTAACACCCACGCGCACACACACCATAAACAGGTCACATATAAAAGGTCACTTAATAGCTCACACAACAGGTAACCTTTAACCTTTTGTTGGCTTGTGTACTGATAGTAGGTCAGAAATCAGTCGACTGGTTCGGATGCAGTTGATGTGTTTGTGTGGGGAAGTTGGTGTAACGGCTAAATACGTCCTCCAGAAACGAGATGTGACGTCGGAGGAGAAAGATAAGTTCCCGTATGACATCGTTAAGATGGCCCTCCCGCCTGAAGCTCAGCTACCTCCCGATGCAGAGGTAAACACACACACACACACACACACACACACACACACACACACACACACACACACACACACACACACACACACACACACACACACACACACACACACACACACACACACTACAGTGAGTGTGTGTGTGTCGGGTGCAGGTTCTTGGTGATGAACCGTCTGCCACTGATGACCTGGACTCCTCAGCCAATCAGGAGCTAGAGAAATCGCCCAACTCTGCTCTCCGTGTCCAAGAGGCTCTTATTCTGAAAGAGCTCGCCACAGAGGATGTACACAAGGTACACACACACACACACACCTGTCGAGAGGGGCCGTACTGTACACTCCTATCATCTTTCCTTGGAGTCATGTTATGACCTTGCCTCCTCTCCTCATCTCCTTGGTGTCTTGTTATGCCCTCTTCTTGTCATCTCCTTGGTGTCTTGTTGTGACCTTGCCTCCTCTCCTCATCTCCTTGGTGTCTTGTTATGCCCTTTTCTCGTCATCTCCTTGGTGTCTTGTTGTGACCTTGCCTCCTCTCCTCATCCCCTTGGTGTCTTGTTAAGACCTCATCTCCTTGGTGCCTTGGTATGACCTCCTCTCCTCCTTGCCTCTTAGGTTTCTTGTTATGACCAGGATGGGTCGGAGATGGAGACGGAGCCTAAAGAGTTAGGGGCGGGGCATCACACCACCCAGACGCTGTCATTCGCCGACAGCATGGGGGAGGTGAAGGATGGGCAGGCTCCTGGTTGGTCGACGGCCACGACGGACATGAAGTTTGAATATCTACTGTACGGACACCGAGAGCAGCTCGCCTGCCATGTGTGTGGGAAGACCTTCCTGGACGAGAACCGGCTCAGGTAGCTAACCTGCGCTAACCTACAAGCTTACCAACAAGCTAACCAGCGAGCTAACTAACAGCTAAACGCACTAGCTGTGTTCGAAATTGTTCCCTATCACGGATGTAGTGCACTATATAGGGTGCTCGCCATATTGTAGTGGTGTTCGAATTCTCAGTGGTTTATTTCATGCACTATTTAGTGGACTTAAAATACCCAAGATTTGAGTGTGCATACGATGTTCCCTGCATGTTAATCCCGTATACCACAATGCAATGCGTCGTGTTTTTCCGGAGGAGAAGAAGAAGCTGAAACACAACGAAAGCGACTACATTTAATGATGGAGTCTCAACGTTTTAAATTTCAACAATTTATTTGGGATTTAACATAGAAAATGTAACATTCAAAATTAATTAAAAAAAACTTGATCATGGAAGTGTAACATTCAACATCAATACAACCTCCAGCTTTCCTCGTGAGTGCCCGGTTTGTTTACGTGGGCGCAGCTGTCTGCGTCACACAAATACCCGGCGCATTTACTGACGCAAATGACGTTTAGGAATGTTCAGCGCAGTGTCAGAATTCTCGTTTGTTCGTTCGCTATGTAGTGCACTATATCATGAACACAACAACGTGTTCTGACGGTCAAAAGCCATGGCAGTTCATGCTCCCATCCACCAGAGTGTACTGATGTTTGTTTTATCTTCTTAAAGTGTGATTTAAATGACATTTGCTGTGTTAAAGGCTACCTTGACCTTTCTAAACGTGTGTTTAAATGTGTGTAATGGTTGATTAAAAGGTTACCATTTTTTTTTTTTTAAATGTTCTCGTCATCCTCAGGAAACATGAAAAGCTCCACTCAGCCGATAGGCCGTTCGTCTGCGAGATCTGCAGCAAAGCCTTCACCACCCACGCCCACCTGAAAGGTAATCACATGACCATAACATGACCGCACCCATCTGAAAGGTAATCACATGACCTTAATCACATGACAACAATCACATGATTATAATTACATGACCACGGCCATCTGAAAGGTAATCACATGACCATAACATGACCGCACCCATCTGAAAGGTAATTACATGACCTTGATCACATGATTATAATTACATGACCACGCCCATCTGAAAGGTAATCACATGACCATAACATGACCGCACCCATCTGAAAGGTAATCACATGACCTTAATCACATGACAATAATCACATGATTATAATTACATGACCACGCCCATCTGAAAGGTAATCACATGACCTTAATCACATGACAATAATCACATGATTATAATTACATGACTACGCCCATCTGAAAGGTAATCACATGACCTTAATCACATGACAATAATCACATGATTATAACTACATGACCACGCCCATCTGAAAGGCAATCACATGACCATACCATGGCCACGCCCACCTGAAAGGCAATCACATGATAATAATCTCATAATCACTACTTTATTCATACTATTTGTGTGTTACAGAACATCTAAAGATCCACACTGGGTTCAAACCGTACCGCTGTGACGTCTGCGGGAAGTCCTTCATCAGAGCGCCGGACCTGAAGAAACACGAGCGCGTCCATAGCAACGAGAGGCCCTTCGCCTGTCAGATGTGTGACAAGGTGGCTCCTCCCTTCCTCTTCCTCCTCTTCCTCAGACTTGTTCTTGTTCTTCTCCCTAGTTCTAGTCCTTGTTGTTGTTGTTGTTGTTCTTCTTCTTCCACATCAGTCTGACTCTGTGCTCCTCTCTCCAGGCCTTTAAACACAAGTCCCACCTGAAGGACCACGAGAGGAGACACCGTGGAGAGAAGCCCTTCGTCTGCTCCTCCTGCACCAAGGCCTTCGCTAAGGTACCACTATACTACTGAACCACTGTACTAGGTACAAGATACCACTACTGTAGTACTTCTATACTGGGTTCACTAAGGTACCACTATACTACTGAACCACTGTACTAGGTACAAGATACCACTACTGTAGTACTTCTATACTGGGTTCACTAAGGTACCACTATACTACTGAACCACTGTACTAGGTACAAGATACCACTACTGTAGTACGTCTATACTGGGTTCACTAAGGTACCACTATACTACTGAACCACTGTACTAGGTACAAGATACCACTACTGTAGTACATCTACTAAACCACCTCTATAATACTACTATACTAGGTCCACTAAGGTACCACTATACTACTGAACCACTGTACTAGGTACAAGATACCACTACTGTAGTACTTCTATACTGGGTTCACTAAGGTACCACTATACTATTGAACCACTGTACTAGGTACAAGATACCACTACTGTAGTACTTCTATACTAGGTTCACTAAGGTACCACTATACTACTGAACCACTGTACTAGGTACAAGATACCACTACTGTAGTACTTCTACTAAACCACCTCTATACTACTACTATACTAGGTTCACTAAGGTACCACTATACTACTGAACCACTGTACTAGGTACAAGATACCACTACTGTAGTACTTCTACTAAACCACCTCTATACTACTACTATACTATGTTCGCTAAGGTACCACTATACTACTGAACCACTGTACTAGGTACAAGATACCACTACTGTAGTACATCTACTAAACCACCTCTATAATACTACTATACTAGGTCCACTAAGGTACCACTATACTACTGAACCACTGTACTAGGTACAAGATACCACTACTGTAGTACTTCTATACTGGGTTCACTAAGGTACCACTATACTATTGAACCACTGTACTAGGTACAAGATACCACTACTGTAGTACTTCTATACTAGGTTCACTAAGGTACCACTATACTACTGAACCACTGTACTAGGTACAAGATACCACTACTGTAGTACTTCTACTAAACCACCTCTATACTACTACTATACTATGTTCGCTAAGGTACCACTATACTAGGTTTACTGACTACTACTGCTAATACTATATTACTATTTTTGGTCTACTAAGTTACTACTACTACTATATTACTCTGCTAGGTTACTAAGGTGTGTGTGTGTGTGTGTGTGTGTGTGTGTGTGTGTGTGTGTGTGTGTGTGTGTGTGTGTGTGTGTGTGTGTGTGTGTGTGTGTCCCTGTGTGTGTGTGTGTGTGTGTGTGTCCCTGTGTGTGTGTGTGTGTCCCTGTGTGCGTGTCCCTGTGCGTGTGTGTGTGTGCAGGCGTCGGACCTGAAGCGCCATGAGAACAACATGCACAGTGAGAGGAAGCAGCTGTCGTCGTCGGGGGGGCTGCAGACGGAGACGGAGACCCTCCAGGCCGCTGCCATGGCGGCCGAGGCCGAGCACCAGCTAGACAACATCGCCTGTTCCTAGCAGAGCACCCCCAGACCTGAGACCCCCAGAACCACACCCCTAGACCATACCACCCCAAGACCTGAGACCCCCAGAACCACACCCCCAGACCTGAGACCCCCAGAACCACACCCCTAGACCATACCACCCCCCAGACCGGAGACCCCCTGAGCCACACCCCTAGACCATACCACCCCCAGACCTGAGACCCCCAGAACCACACCCCCAGACCTGAGACCCCCAGAACCACACCCCTAGACCATACCACCCCAAGACCTGAGACCCCCAGAACCACACCCCTAGACCATACCACCCCCAGACCTGAGACCCCCAGAACCACACCCCTAGACCATACCACCCCCAGACCTGAGACCCCCAGAACCACACCCCCAGACCTGAGACCCCCAGAACCACACCCCTAGACCATACCACCCCAAGACCTGAGACCCCCAGAACCACACCCCTAGACCATACCACCCCCAGACCTGAGACCCCCAGAACCACACCCCTAGACCATACCACCCCAAGACCTGAGACCCCCAGAACCACACCCCTAGACCATACCACCCCCCAGACCTGAGACCCCCAGAACCACACCCCCAGACCTGAGACCCCCAGAACCACACCCCTAGACCATACCACCCCAAGACCTGAGACCCCCAGAACCACACCCCTAGACCATACCACCCCCCAGACCGGAGACCCCCTGAGCCACACCCCTAGACCATACCACCCCAAGACCCCCAGAACCACACCCCAAGACCCCCAGAACCACACCCCTAGACCATACCACCCCCAGACCTGAGACCCCCAGAACCACACCCCTAGACCATACCACCCCCCCAGAACCAGACACACAGAACCAACCCCCCAGACCCATGGAACCACACCAGACCCCCAGAACCACACCCCCGAACATCACCACCCCCCCAGAACCACATCACCCCTAAGACCCCAAGAACCTCACCACTCCCCCAGAGACACAGAACCACACCCCCAGACCAGACCACCAGATCCACCCCCCAGTCAAGATCCCCGACACCAGACCTCCAGAACCGCACCTCCAGAACCAGGAGACCCCCTCACCCACCGGACCGGACCACCAGAACCAGGACCCTAGCACACTGACTGAAGTGATGATTGTGCTGTTGCTAGGCTACCGGTAGAAACCTTTAAACCGCTGTGTCACCGCACCCGTTGCCCCGGAGCCGAGGGTGACCGGGCCGTTGTCACGGTGACCGGCGGGGAAGACCTGTATGATCGACATCCTCTCATCTCCATGGTAACCCCAGGCGTCTCCGCAGTAACAGGACCCCCAGGCGTCTCCATCGAAACA
The DNA here is from genome assembly GCF_902167405.1 of Gadus morhua. Classification (NCBI taxonomy): domain Eukaryota; kingdom Metazoa; phylum Chordata; class Actinopteri; order Gadiformes; family Gadidae; genus Gadus; species Gadus morhua. The sequence continues at coordinate 19,790,060 of NC_044070.1, read as the reverse complement.
ATGACCTCTGAAGTTAAAAATAATTTAGAACTTTTCCGGAGGGGGAGACTGACCTGTGTTGGACCTCCGCGTGACCTCGGTGGGACGGCTCATGAAGATCTATTTTGTAGTTTCTCTGGACATTCAATCATTTTTATGTACTATGAATCTTCACATTATAAACGATTTTTAACATTGAGAGTGTGGAAGACTTAATTAATCCCTCCTTCATTTATCTCTGTTATTTATAGATGTATGATGAAATATATATTGATTAATTGATCATTCAATTTAGCAGTTCAAATCATTCATAATATATGTTTAATTTCATTCTTCAGCGTTGTTCTTGTAACAATTAACCGTTATTAATAATACTCATAATTATATTAGTGATGTCAAGACCTTTATAAAGATCGGCATAACAGGGTGAACAATACGATGACCCCCTCAAGTCGCCTGGTTCTCTCCTCCACCCAAAGCTGTTCCCCACCCAATGGTCCTCTCCTCCATCCGACTCTGCTCTCCTCTCCTCCACCCTTCTCTCCTCTCCTCCGCCCAAAGATGTTGCTCTGATGATAGTGAGTCAAGTGGTCTGATTGGTTAGTTTGTCTCTGAGAAAAGCTCTCCTAAATTAACATATTACTACTGAGTCAGAGCGAAAGTAGAGAGCCAACAGCCTGAGGTCCTGCCCTCCTGTCATTGGGTCCCTGATGGTGTTTACATGCACCGTCATTGGGCACCTGATGGTGTTTACATGCACCGTCATTGGGCACCTGATGGTGTTTACGTGCACCGTCATTGGGCACCTGATTGTGTTTATATGCACCGTCATTGGGTACCTGATGGTGGTCACATGCACCGTCATTGGGTACCTGATGGTGTTCACATGCACCGTCATTGGGTACCTGATGGTGTTTAAATGCACCGTCATTGGGTACCTGATGGTGGTCACATGCACCGTCATTGGGCACCTGATGGTGTTCAAATGCACCGTCATTGGGTACCTGATGGTGTTCACATGCACTGCTGGATATCCACATAACAGGTTGGACCGTCCCTACAGTTCACGTAAGTAGACTCAGGAGAACGGTTTCCTGGCGTTCCGGTAAATGTAATCCCTTACATGTACAATTCTACTTCAAAAGGGTTTTAAAGATGATGGAAACTAGTCTGGCTATTACCAGACCAAGCTCAATCGCAGGGCGAGCTCAAATCGCCGGCAGAATGGGCGGGGCCACCCAGTCTAGATGGAAACATAAGTTGGGCCCTGACCGGTGAAGGAACAAACTGGAACTGACCTGGAACCAGCAACAGCCCCACTGTGTGGTGGATCTGTAGCACTGGGGGGGAGCTAAGCTGGTCTGTGATCAGATGGCCGCTGGTTCAATTCCTATTGTTTATTTATTCTAGTTCAAAATAAACACTCATTAGGACATGTTCAGTACTTTATTTCTCATGGAATGCACCCGGCTTTCTGTTCATTCATGTGCATGATTCATGTGCATAGGGTCATTATGCTGCAGCAAAGGTTGGGGCTAGCAGGTCATGTTGTAGTTTGAGGGTGTTTGAAGGTGTGCTATGTTAACACCAGTTAACAGAGAGACGGGTAAAAGGGTAACAGACCGGTAACAAACCAGGAGACGGGTAACAGACAGGTAAAAGACAGGTAGACAGGTCACAGGTGGACAGGTAACATAGGGACAGGTTTATTGTGTGTTTAGATTGATTAGGTGTATTGTGCTTTGATTGATCAGGAAGTGCACTGATTATTGATTGATCAGGAGGTGTAGTGTGCTTTGATTCATCAGGAAGTGTATTGATTTTTGGTTGATCAGGAAGTTATTGAATATTGATCAGGAGGTGTATTAGTTATTAATTTATCAGGAGTCGTGTTGTCCATTGATTCATCCCAAAGTGTATTGTGTATTGATTGATCAGGTGAAATGATTATTGATTGATCAGGTGCATTGTGCCTTGATGGGAAGATTTGCGAGAGCAAGAGTTCTTTGCGGACACTTCAACAATGTTATCAATATTTTTATATCATATAGAGCAGGGGTCTCAAACTCGCGGCCCTGGGGCCAATTGAGGCCCGCGGGATGATATTTTGTGGCCCCCTACTTGACATCAAAGTTTAGTGTTAGTGCGGCCCACGCGTTGTTGTCAAACACACATATTTGCTGAGTCGCTTGCCACGCTTTTTTATCACTTGTGATAGGGTGACCAGATGTACCGGTTTTGCCGGGACAGTCCCAATTTTGAGTTGCGTGTCCTGAGTCCCGACAAAAGCAAAAGGACGCTAAAATGTCCCGGTTTCCACCAACCGCTATGAAATATTGTCAGCGATCACATAGCCAACGTGATATAATTATTGCCCGATCGTTAACTTAGATTGGGTCAGTTGTGCTCCTTTTTTTTGTGGAATACTTGATGCGGCCCAGCCTGACCCAGACTCTACCTCCAGCGGCCCCCAGGTAAGTTGCGATTGAGACCCCTGATATAGAGTGTTCATTTGTGCAATGCTACGTGGTTTTCTTTAGTTTAAAGCAGGGTGGAAGTTGTCGTTGACGCTCATGAACTAGCTTGTGCCTTTAGCCTAGACCAGGCTGGGTGACCTCGTGTGGGGTGACATCATCTCAGGCTCAGGTGACTTCCTCTACTTCCTGTTCCTGTGCATAGCTACAGGAAGTTTTGGATTTTAATTTAGCTCCTCCTCTTTGATGTACGGTCGCTGTGTCCCTCCACCTGGCCGTCCCAGCTTGAGTCTGACGGGAGGTCGAAGGTCGTCTCCCCCTCAGCATGATGGATCTTGGTATATCCCGTATACAATCTGGGGGACTTGGGGAGTGTTGGACAAGTCCATTAGCGTCGGTGCGTCTGCGGGGGGGGGGGGGGGGGGGGGGGGGGAGAAGCAGAGTGGCAGTTCATGGGAGCCAGCGGTCTGGTCTGTGTGAAGGCATAATGGTTTTGAGAAGCTTCCCTTCGATTATTCCCGGAAGATCTTTTAGTTATGGGAGAAACCCAGCTGGATGCTACGGGTGGGTGGAGGCCCCAGCAGACAGCCTCCTGGGCTGGGTGGAGGCCCCAGCGGAGGCCCCAGCAGACAGCCTCCTGGGCTGGGTGGAGGCCCCAGCGGAGGCCTCAGCAGACAGCCTCCTGGGCTGGGTGGAGGCCCCAGCAGACAGCCTCCTGGGCTGGGTGGAGGCCCCAGCAGACAGCCTCCTTTGCTGGGTGGAGGCCCCAGCAGACAGCCTCCTGGGCTGGGTGGAGGCCCCAGCAGACAGCCTCCTGGGCTGGGTGAAGGGCCCAGTGGAGGCCCCAGCGGACAGCCTCCTGGGCTGGACGGCGGGCCCATCAGACAGCCTCCTCTGCTGGGCAGAGTGGCCGGCCGGGGTCCCTGTGTTGGGCAGCGTGAAAGAGGTCCAAGAGTACACGTGGCTTAAGGGAGGAGCCGCCAGGGGCTTCTCCTGGTAGATGGTGAACACACAGTTCCTCTCCTCCCCCTCCTCCTCACCTCCTTCTCCCTTCTTAGCCAATAGGGAGGCAGGATGGAGGTAGTTGGAGGGTCCGGTGGGGGGGTCGGCGGAGGAGCAGGGCTCAGCCGGGGGCTTGCGTAGCGAGTGCAGGTCGATCACCGTGGAGTAGATGTCTCGGAGGTTGATTACTTTGGTCTTCTTGTCGCGCTCCTCGTGGAGGACGGCGTTGGCGCAGATGAAGAGGAAGATCCCCACGCCCATGATGAGCGGCCCGATCACCTTCATCCTGTCTGAGTACAGGTACCTGGGGAGGAACACACACGCCCGTTCATATCGGACCAGCTTTAGCCAAAGACCCAGGGAGACGAAGGACACTGGCCCTGTTGAAAAAAGGTTTTGAATCTCGACCTCCTCTCGACTTCTTGACCTCTAGACCTCCTCTTGACCTTCTCTAGACCTAAAGACCTCCTCTAGACCTAAAAATCTATTCTAGACCTATAGACCTCCTCTAGAACTCTAGACCTCCTCTAGACCCCTCATACACCAAGTCTATATTTTCTCCAGACCTCCTCTCGGCTTGTTCTAAACCTCCTATAAACCATATAGGTCTCATCTAGACCTCCTGTCCACCCTCTAGACCTGTTTCCTCTTCTGGGTGTGTATTTGTGTGTGTATTTGTGTGTGTGTGTGTGTGTGTGTGTGTGTGTGTGTGTGTGTGTGTGTGTGTGTGTGTGTGTGTGTGTGTGTGTGTGTGTGTGTGTGTGTGTGTGTGTGTGTGTGTTTGTGTATTCACCTGTTGAGGAGCTCTTGTAGGAAGCCTTCTGGTGGAGTTTGTTCAGTACCGTTAACGTATTGAGTTCTATTAACGAATTGAGTTCTGTTAACGAATTCAGTTCTGTTAATGAGAACGTTTCCTCCTCCTCCTCCTCCTCGTCCTTCATCCATCTCTCCCTTCTGACCTCCTCCATTTTCTCCGCCCTCTGATTCTTCCTGTAGTGTTCACAGAAGTACTGTTACCATGGAGACGAAACATTATTACAGTGTTCAGCCCCCATGGAGACACTTATAGTGTTCTGTTACCATGGAGACACGCATTACAGAACTAAACATATCAAACATTACTTACTTATAAGGATCAAAACATTAATTAGGATCTCCCTATTTATTAGGATGTAGTTGTTCATGATGATCTAAGTATGAATTAGGATCTCACTATTCATGATGATCTAACAATGAATTAGGTTCTCACTCTTCGTTAATATTGAATCATTCATGATGATATACCGATGAATTAGGTTCTCACTATTCTTTAAGATTGAATTATTCATGATGATCGAACGTTGAATTAGGTCCACTACTCGTTAAGATTGAATTATTCATGATGATCTAACGATGAATTAGGACCTCACTGTTCATCACAATTCAGAGTTATTCATGATGATCTAACAAAGAATTAGGACCGCACTGTTCATTACAATTCAGAGTTATTCATGATGATCTGAGGAGTACCTCAGGTGTTGCTGCGGTCAGGCCGGCGCCCCCGGGGTCGCTGAGGTAGAGGTCGTCACGGTACCAGTACCCCAGGATGGACATCGCCATGCCAACCAGTAGGATGAGGAGGCCCAGGGCGGCCACCAGTCCAGTGGCCGAACAGAGGTGGAGCTTCCCCTTCACAACCACCACCTCGTTACGCCTACACACAACAACATCATCATCGTCATCATCATCATCATCATCCTCATAACATCATTATCATCATCATCATCATCTCATAGAATCTTCATCATCATCATCATCTCATAGAATCATCATCATCATCATCATCTCATAGAATCATCATCATCATCATCTCATAGAATCATCATCATCATCATCATCTCATAGAATCATCATCATCATCATCTCATAGAATCATCATCATCATCATCATCTCATTGAATCATCCTCATAGCATCATTATCATCATCCTCATAGCATCATTATCATCACAACAGTCACAGTAAATGTAATGAAGATGAACTAATAAATGATTCGTTATTGAAAGTGTTTGGTGCTACGCTGGTTCCCGGCGTACCTCCTCTTCTTCCTCTTGCGGGGTTTAGGGTTGTTGGTGTCAGAGTGAAGAGAAGCCTGGCGCCTGGCGTTAATACGGAGGATCCCTCCAGTGGCGATCATCCCCACGGACCAATCAGGAGGGGCCTCAGTCGGTCAGCCCTCCAGAGGAAGGTAGAGAAGGATGGCAAACATGTTCTGATGTGTACACGTGACAGTTCTCCCATGTCCGAGATGCTAGTTATCACAGACTATAGTTACAGTCTCTAATCCTTAGTAACAGCCTCTACTAAGCCTCTAGTTACAGTCTCTAGTTAGCCTCTAGTTACAGTCTCTAATCCTTAGTTACAGTTTCTAGTTAGCCTCTAGTTAGCCTCTAGTTACAGCCTCTAGTTAGTCTCTAGTTAGCCTCTAGTTACAGTCTCTAGTTAGCCTCTAGTTACAGCCTCTAGTTACAGTCTCTAGTTACAGCCTCCAGTTAGCCTCTAGTTAGCCTCAAGTTACAGCCACTAGTTACTGCCTCTAGTTAGCCTCTAGTTAGCCTCTAGTTACAGTCTCTAGTTAGCCTCTAGTTAGCCTCTAGTTACAGCTTATACTTACAGCCTCTAGTTAGCCTCTACTTACAGCCTCTAGTTAGCCTCTAGTTAGCCTCTAGCACTCTAACTAACATTAAACGTGCATCTGATTAGTAAGAGTTAAAAGAACGTACTTTGTAACAAACAGCCTCAACAGTAATATTTTAATAGTAATATATATATATTATTAATAATATAATATGCATATATATATATAGTAACAATATAAATACCATAAGTAATCAGGATTGTGATGCCTACAGGAATAGCATCAATAATAGTCATACTACTTAATGTAGTATCATTAATAAGTACAAGTAATATTAGTACCATTACATTTTAGAAATAGTCAATGTTATTCATATCTAATGGCCGACACAGCAATAGTATAACAGTATTATAGTATGGTAACAATACTAATGCTAATAGTATGACGGTAATACTTTAATATCAATAATATAATTACAGTAACATAAACACTAATGATAGCATAATGGTAAATTACTAATGATAGTTTAATGGTAACATTAATACTTAGCAGCAGATAGCATAATAGTAAAAGTACCTGAAAGAACAGTTATCATCTTCATCCTTAGCTCCTCCTCCTCCTCTCCTTCCTCTCCTCCTTCTCCTCCTCGTCTCCTCCTCTCCTCCTCCTCCCTTCTCCTCGTCTCCTCCTCTGTGCAGTAGCTCGTCTGCTGCAACAGCAAACCGCTCAGTGTGGGGGGGGGCTTCGGTCTTACCTTGTGTGTGTCTATCCGTCTGTCCGTCTTTCTGTGTGTCTGTCTGTCTATCTGTCTGTCTCTATGTGCTATGTCAGCAGCGTCGTTTTTCTAGAGATTCTGGGGTGTTGTTGCTAGGATACAGCTGCAGCCTAGGATCCGCAGGATTTGAATAATTTGCTCTTTAAACTGAATTAGTGAGAGAGAGATCCAGAGAGAGTGAGAGAGATCCAGAGAGAGAGACGGAGTGAGAGAGATATCCAGAGAGAGAGATCCAGAGAGAGAGACGGAGTGAGATAGAGAGAGAGAGAGAGAGAGAGAGAGAGAGAGAGAGAGAGAGAGAGAGAGAGAGAGAGAGAGAGAGAGAGAGAGAGAGAGAGAGAGAGAGAGAGAGAGAGAGAGAGAGAGAGAGAGAGAGAGAGAGAGAACACGAGAGAGAGAGAGAACGAGAGAGAACGAGAGAGAGAGAGAGAGAGAGAGAGAGAGAGAGAGAGAGAGAGAGAGAGAGAGAGAGAGAGAGAGAGAGAGAGAGAGAACGAGAGAATGCGAGAGGGACAGAACGATAGAGATAGGGAGGGAATTCCAGAGAGAGACAGAGATCCAGAGAGAGAGAGAGAGAGATCCAGAGAGAGAGAGACAGAGATCCAGAGAGAGAGAGAGATCCAGAGAGAGAGAGACATCCAGAGAGAGAGAGAGATCCAGAGAGAGAGAAAGTGAGAGAGAGAGAGATAGAGAGATCGAGGAAGAGAGTCACCGAGAGAGATGGAGACAGAAAGGGCTATGTTGACAGTGACAAACAGAGCAAGAGGTTAACTCTACAGGGTTATACTACACTCTCGTAAAGGGTTGAGCACACTAACCCCTGGGATGTAGAGTTGGTAGAGTGTTGATGCAATGAATCACAAAAGAAAATCTAGGATTTAAGATAATGATAGAAAAATACAAAGTATGTATTGGAGTAGATAATCTGTTACTGATAGTTACTTTTAGTATTAGTAGTTTAACTACTAGCATTAGTAATGCAACTATCAATTGTTTTTATTGTATGGTTCTTTGTAAATAAATATTTTGGACATAATTCTAACTTGCTAACACGCATCTAGCTAATGCTAACAATGACTTCAAATAAACAAGCTAAAGATAACATTGACAGTTGTTCAATTTAATGTAGCTAATGCTAACCATGACACTTGTTTATTTTTATCTAGCTAATGTTAACAAGGAAAATAGTACTCAAGACTTGGACAGAAAGTTGTTTTTGAATCTTTAAAGAAATGGCAATACTCCGCCATTTTTTATGACGACTCGAAAGAGTTGTACTTACTCAAAGTAAACATACCATAGATAGATACCAAAGATAGGCTCATCAAAACTTTGTTTTGCCATGTCTTGCATGAGAAACAGTTTCACGAATAATTACCAAACAATTACCAAAACACCAATACTGCCAATAACATTAATATGATGCTCCTAATCTTCCAAAATGTCTACACAATGCCAAGTACTATTTGCAAGGCCTTAAAACCTACAATAAGTGTGTACCAGGAGTGTTTTTTTAGGAGATTAAGGGAGGAGAAGGGGTGGTGGGTGTAAGGGAAGAGGATATACAGAGACCAGTTCAGACCAGTTCAGACCAGTTCAGACCAGTTCAGACCAGTTCAGACCAGTTCAAGAGATTAAAGCAGTGAACAGACACACACACACGACTGGAAATCAACAACTTTATTGATAGAAGTCTGCGAGTGGAACGCTATAAACTTGTACAAAGAGTTTGTTTTATGGTAGAAACCGACTTAAAACCGGTAGAAGGTAAATACCTGAGTTCCCAACTGACCAAATAATACAAAGTATTCCACATTTAAATATATGGAACGAACGGTGACCTGCCTATTAAATATATATATATATATATATATATATATATATATATATATATATATATATATATATATATATATATATATATATATATATATATATATATATATATATATATGCCCTTGGTGGTCGTGGATAATGATGATTAAAAGACAATATCACAATCCCCCAGGAAAGGGGCGTTCAAAACAGAACAAGATTTAGGGTTACCTGAGCAGTGGGTGACTGGTCACCAGCCTGGGCTTACTGGTCCCCAGTATCAGGACTGGGCTGAAGTGTCATGATCATACTAAACCCATGAAAAGTCTACGACATCTCCATATTATCCATATATTACACACATATATATATATATATTATAGTCAATACATTATATATTCGTTTGTCATGTCTCCGTGGTAACATCCTCTAGAACGCCTGGTTGTAGTAATGTGTGTGTGTGTGTGTGTGTGTGTTCGTTCGGATGTAATTGCCGTTCAATCCTGTAAAATAACGAAACGTCCGTCGAGAAAAGGAGAGAGGAGTGGAGGGTCGACTGTGATGACCTCACAGATTCAGGCGTCCTTGTCCTGGCACACCGATTGGTCCTTGTTGTCCGCATGTTTAAACATGAGGATGGAGGTGTAGATCTTTAGGGCGGGGCCCAATTTGATTGACATGATGCTGAGGATGTCTCGTTGGGTCAGCAGGAGAAGAGCCCGCCCATCTATCTGCTGAGAGAGTAAGAGAGAGAGAGTGAGCGAGTCAGTCAGTCAGTCAGTCAGTCAGTCAGTCAGTCAGTCAGTCAGTCAGTCAGTCAGTCAGTCAGTCAGTCAGTCAGTCAGTCAGTCAGTGAGTGGGAGAGAGACATTGATACAGACGGACAGAGAGAGAGACAGACAGACAGGTATGGTCTCACCTGGTCTCTGAAGCGCTTGGCCAGATCCTCACAACCGAGGAGGGACTCAATGAACTCCGACACCTGATGCAGACAGACGGGTAGGCAGGCAGACAGACAGGCAGAGGCAAGCACGAAGACAGACATGTAGGCAGACAGGTAGAGATAGAAAGGCAGACAGACAAGCAAGCAAGCAAGCAGACAGACAGACAGACACGTAGACCGGCAGGCAGGCAGACAGCAAAACAAGATCAAATTTAACGGTCGTAAACATCACCTTTTAAAAAAATAAACACAACTCAAGAGTAAAGCTATTTAACACAACACATCTGAACCACTATGGAGACGTGTGTGTGTGTGTGTGTGTGTGTGTGTGTGTGTGTGTGTGTGTGTGTGTGTGTGTGTGTGTGTGTGTGTGTGTGTGTGTGTGTGTGTGTGTGTGTGTGTGTGTGTGTGTGTGTGTGTGTGTGTGTGTGTGTGTGTGTGCGTGCACCTGTGTTACGCTCCAGGTCTGGACTGTGTGGGCGTTGAGACCGGCCGCCCCAGGAAGTAGTTTGCAGTGGACAGGAAGTTCTTTAGACGACAGGAAGACGGACTGGTGCAGTGCCTGCAGGCTGGTCGCCTCTGGGGGTCAAAGGTCATAGACACAGACGACATCGTGGGTACGGAGACGAGCCTTAAGCCAATGAGTCGTGTTCCCATAGTTGCAGGAGCAGAGGACGGGGCTTTGACTCCTGACGGTTAATGTTCCACTAACTCGCTAACCAACCCGTGGTGATCCCAGTTAGGGTTCAGTTAGGCTGAACTGTTGTGTGTCTGGGTATCATTCCAGCTTGCAATTTATTTATGTATTCATTTTATTCAACTCACGCATGCTAGCACGCAAATAAGGTTAAGCGCTTTGGCGGTCTTGAAAAGTGCTGCGTAAACATAATGAATAATTCATTATTCTTATTAAATAAGATAAAGATGGCCTTGACCAGAACTCACGAGGCCATACCCTGCAGGGTGGATGAGAAGGTACAGCCTGGTCTGTAGGGAGCCAACATAAAGTACCACAGTACAGTACTACACTGCAGAGGTGTATTACTGCACTGCTATACTGTTTTACCATACTGAAGTATGATACAGCACAGTATTACAGTACAGTACTACACTTTTACTACAGTATGATACTACAGCACTACAGCTAATACTACAG
>NC_044070.1:19771800-19776800 GCF_902167405.1 Gadus morhua | reverse complement strand
CTACCTGCTGGTGTCTCTAGTAGCTCTACCTGCTGGTGTCTCTAGTAGCTCTACCTGCTGGTGTCTCTAGTAGCTCTACCTGATGGTGTCTCTAGGGGTCTTACCTGCTGGTGTCTCTAGTAGCTCTACCTGCTGGTGTCTCTAGGGGTCTTACCTGCTGGTGTCTCTAGGGGTCTTACCTGCTGGTGTCTCTAGTAGCTCTACCTGATGGTGTCTCTAGTAGCTCTACCTGCTGGTGTCTCTAGGGGTCTTACCTGCTGGTGTCTCCAGCGGGTGTCCAGTCTGCTGGCACCAGCCTGCGGGGTGCAGGTCACAGAGGTCGCTGTCGCACCAGACGTCAAACTGATCCGACCAGCCGGAGTAGTGGATCTACAGAGAGACCAGAGAGAGAGAGAGAGAGAGAGAGACCAGCGTAGTTATAGCTACGCTGGGCGAGGACCAGATCGTTTCCTGACGTGTGACGCCACTGAGAGGGAGTCACCTTGACCCTGTGGGCGTCCGTCTCCGTCACCGTGGCGACGCGGATCAGCATGGGGTTCCTCCCGTCCACCGCCTCCAGCTTGTGGCCCACCTGGAAGCCATGGGGAGCTCTCTGATTGGAGGAGACGGCATCCGTCACTCATCACACACTGAGCAGGTCGTTAACAACAGAGACAGAGGAGAGCCCAGTAGAGATACAGCAGGTGACAGAAGAGATACAGTAGAGACCCAGTAGAGAATATCAGTAGAGATACAGTACAGACCAGTAGAGATACAGTAGACAAGTAGAGTTAGAGTAGAGCATACCAGAAGAGATACAGTCGAGACACACTAAAGATACAGTAAAGTGTACCAGTGGAGATACAGCAGAGACCAGTAGAGATACAGTACAGCGTATCACTAGAGAGACAGTAGATTACCAGTACAGTGTACCAGTAGAGATACAGTACAGTGTATCACTAGAGAGACAGTAGATTACCAGTACAGTGTACCAGTAGAGATACAGTACAGTGTATCACTAGAGAGACAGTAGATTACCAGTACAGTGTACCAGTAGAGATACAGTACAGTGTATCACTAGAGAGACAGTAGATTACCAGTACAGTGTACCAGTATAGATACAGTAGAGTTTACCACTGGAGAGTACCAGGAGAGTACCAGAAGAGTACCAGGAGAGTACCAGAAGAGTACCAGAAGAGTACCAGGAGAGTACCAGGAGAGTACCAGCAGAGTACCAGCAGAGTACCAGGAGAGTACCAGGAGAGTACCAGGAGAGTACCAGCAGAGCACCAGCAGAGCACCAGCAGAGCACCAGGAGAGTACCAGTAGAGAACCAGCAGAGAACCAGCAGAGTACCAGCAGAGTACCAGCAGAGTACCAGTAGAGTACCAGTAGAGCGTACCGGTGTAAAGGCTGAACTGGGAGCCGCTGAACTCTTGGTTTGCTCGAGATAGTCCTCCCACTGGAAGGACTCCGGACAGGGGTGACCTACACACACACACACACACACACACACACACACACACACACACACAGAGAGAGAGAGAGTGTTCCCATGACTACCGAGTTTACAGTGTTTCCGCGATTTCCGTGTGTGAAGTGTTTCCTGGGTTACCTTGCGGGGCAGTGAGGGGGCGGGCCTGTTCCCGACACCAGCCGATGGGATGGATGTAAGGACTGCTGCTGTCACACCTGGAAGCAAACAGCATGGCGTCACACACCCGTCTGTGTGACGTGAGGGAGGGAGGGAGGGAGTGCGTGCGGTGTGTGCATAATTAAGCATGTGTGCGTGAGAGTGAGTGACTGTGTGCATGTATGTGAGTGAGTGAGTGAGTCACCAGTAGTCGTAGGAGTCGTCCCAGTTGTCAAAGTGCACCAGTATGCGCTGCTGGTCGATGACGTCGGCGACCGTCGCCACGCAGACCAGAGACGGGTTCTTCCTGTCCACCGCCTCGAGCTTCAGCCCCCCCCGGAACAGAGAGGAGGGGGGCTGCGCGCACACACACACACACACACACACACACACACACACACACACACACACACACACACACACACACACACACACACACACACACACACACACAGTGAGACGGAGATGTAGTGAGACAGGCCGGTTAGATAGACAGACAGGAAGAGCGGCTGGACTTACAGGACTAGGGATCGTAAAGAGGTCTTCGGGAGCCAGCTTGCTATTGGTCGACCGCAGATAGACCTGCCAATCAAAACCTGTCTCATGGTAGCCTAGACAGACAGACAGACAGACAGACAGACAGACAGACAGGTGGACAAACAGACGGGTAGTACGCACTGTTAGAGGGTGAGGTTGGTAAGGGGCGGGACTTGTACCTTCCAGGGGAGGGGCTTAGAAAGGGGGTGGGCTTTATTAAGGGGGAGGAGCTTGTACTCATCAGGAGCAGAGTGTGGTAATGATATTGATGAGGGAAGGGGCTTACTTGCGAAGTGGTGCTGAGTAAAGGGGAGGGGCTTGTACCTTTCGGGGGGTGGAGCTTGTGGTTTTGGCGGAGACACCAGCCGGCCGGTCTGATATCTGGGGAGTCGGCGTTTACCCAGAAGTCATAGCACTCGGAGTAGCCGTCGATGTGGAGCCGCAGCCGGCAGCCAATCACCTGAGAGAGATAGAGAGAGAGAGGGAGAGGGAGAGGGAGAGAGAGAGAGAGAGAGAGAGAGAGAGAGAGAGAGAGAGAGAGATATTCATATTGCATAAAAATGCATGTGAATTCGTGAATTTGTAGATTAAGTGGCAAAATGTTTCCGTGTTGAAGATGTGATACCGTCACAGAGGTGATGGGGCTGCGGTTACCTCGGCAACGGACAGCACACAGAAGATGGAGGGGTGCAGCGGGTCCACACCCTCCAGCTTCATCCCCACCTTGAATCCATGCGTCTGATTGGTGGAGCATTGCTCCTGAGAGAGAGAGAGAGAGAGAGAGAGAGAGAGAGAGAGAGAGAGAGAGAGAGAGAGAGAGAGAGAGAGAGAGAGAGAGAGAGAGAGAGAGAGAGAGAGAGAGAGAGAGAGAGAGAAGTTAAAACCTAAAGTCAAATGAGAAAGCTTAATGACACGTACCTGTCATAGTCAAAGTGTATTATAGTATTGTAATACAGTTTAGAAGGCTTATATGGTCTGTGTGTAATACTTAATAGTACAGATATACACAAAACGTGTTAGACAGATATACAGTATGGAAGGCCAATGTAGAGCGAGAGCATTCCATTCTAGTTACATTTGTATGGAATGCTCTGATGATGCAATCGCCCAAACAAGTATCGTCCCAAATTGCACAATTTGGGTTTTCAAACATGTTTATAAGAAGCATCGTTCAAAGAAAAATCCATAATAGGTGTCTCGTTCAAAGATTCGATGAAATGGAGGAATCCACTCCCATTGCAAAACATCGAATTAACCTGTTCCAGGTGAAAGAGGAACTATGAAACACAAGACGTATCGCTAAAAGACACGAGACACAAACTCCTCCCAGCAGTGAGCTGTGTTCTCTGCACTAAAATGTCTCGATCGGGACGCTACACTGGGGGGACAGTAGCTCAGGAGGTAGAGCGAGTTGGCAGGTAACCTGAAAGTTGCCGGTTCGATCCCCGACTCCTCCTAGCTGGGGCCCAATTAAAAAAATTGGTTTGGTTCCGGTTTCCGACCGACCCTGTCAATTTATTTTTTGACCCAAATTATTTTATGAGCTTTATAAAAAAAAAAAAAATAATAATAATAATAATAATTTTTTTGATGCAAACTATAATTACGTTTTGGTACAGCACCTCTTCATTCTGTACAAGGATGAGCGAATTTTCTCGTTTTTAAATGAAAACAACCTACCTATCATTCGCTGCCGCTGGAAAAAAATAAAATAAATTCCCTACCTACCCATGACCTCAACTGACAACCAACAGGAACCAAACTTTTTTTTTTTTGGGCCTGAGCGTCGAAGTGTCCTTGAGCAAGGCACCTAACCCTAACTGCTCCTGACGAGCTGGCTGTCGCCTTGCACGGCTGACTCCGCCGTCGCTGTGTGGATGTGTGCGCTTTGAGTGGCCAATAGGTTGGAAAAGCGCTGTTTTTAATGGAGTACATTTATGCGTCAGCCCCAAACATGCTCTTGTTTATGTGTTTGCGTGTCTCCAGACGGGAGGGCGGGAAATATCTGAGCAGATGTAATTCAAACATACCCAAGAAACAGATTGAAATGATGCGTGCGTGAGCAAGTGTGTGTTACCTGTGTCGACAGCCTCACAATTTGTGGGTGCATGCTTGTGTATGTTCGTGCGTTACCTTTGTAAACAGATCGGCAGGTGCAGATTCAGCTTTGCATTCCTCCAGGTATCGCTGCCAGGACCATCCTTCACACATACACACGCACAAACACACACACACACACAAAACCTAATTTAATAGTAAAAAATAACTCAAATGTACGTGTGTGCGTGTGCGTTTGTGTGTGTGTGTGTGTGTACCTGCCGTGCAGTTGGTAACTTTGTTCTTCATTTTCTTCACTTCTTCCTTGAAAATAGACCAATTAGGTTTCAGCCATCACTGGTTAACATTAACCGTGCGTGTGTGTGCGTGTGTGTGCGTGTGTGTGTGTGTGTGTGTGTGTGTGTGTGTGTGTGTGTGTGTGTGTGTGTGTGTGTGTGTGTGTGTGTGTGTGTGCGTGTATAAACCTGTCCTACCATGTGACATAAGTGTTGACCCTCTTTCCACTTCAACCAATCAGAGGCGATCCTTCAATAACTAAATCACATAACTACAGAGAGAGAGCAAGAGAGAGAGAGAGAGGAAGGTTGAGAAGGCGAGAGATTGATTGAATGTAAAAAGTTCAATGTACATGTTAAAATGTACCAGTAAACCAGGACCTGATCCAGGTCTGACCAGGACCCGTGGGCTCCCCTTCGGGTCCCGGTCTACCCCAGCAGATCGACCTGGTTCAGGTCTGACCAGGACCAGAAGCTTCCATACAGCGCTGCCTACAGGTGATAAGTGGGACTGCACC
>NC_044070.1:19739300-19764300 GCF_902167405.1 Gadus morhua | reverse complement strand
ACCTTTCTATCTCTCTCTCTCTCTCTCTCTCTCTCTCTCTCTCTCTCTCTCTCTCTCTCTCTCTCTATGTGTCTCCATGTCTCCATGTCTCTCTACCTCTCTCTCTCTCTCTCTCTCTCTCTCTCCAGGTATACCCTCTCAGGTGCACCAGGTTCAAGCTCTCCATCTTCTCACTCTGCTGCTACCCGAAGCTAACAGACACCTGCTGAAGGTACACACACGTAAACACACACACGCAGGCACGCACCCATGCACGCACGCACACACACACATATGCACACACAAACACACACACACGCACGCACGCACGCACACAAACACACACACACACACACACTCTGCTTCTACCTTGAACTCGCAGACACCTGTTGAAGGTGTGTCTGTCCACCTGTCCGTCCCCAGGTGCTGCTGTCCTTCCTCTGTGAGGTTGTGTCCCACCAGGACAGGAACAGAATGTCCCTGTGGAACGTTTCCATGGTGATAGCCCCCAACCTCTTCCCCAGCCGCCACGGAAACAAGCGCTGCGTCGCCCGGCAACAGCAGGAGATGGAGGAGGCTGTGGGCGCCGCTCACCTGGTCCAGCTGCTGGTCGCCCACCGAGACCTGCTGTGGACGGTAACCATGGCGACCACTGTACACCTGGCGAGACCCTAGCAACCCATTAAACCACGTCAGCACTGAACTCGCTTCCTGCTGCTGCTTGCTACGCGTCCAGCTAGTTTGTAATGTCCTTCTTTTTGGTTTATTCGCTATCAACTGCGTGGCCGCTTTCAGCGCGTTTCAATTTGCGTGGAGTCGCTACGACCAGAGCAGGAGACCTTCTGATGTGCTCATGACTTGAATAACTTTAAGTTTATTAACTCAGGGGGAACAAGTTATACATTATCGGTGATGTCCACTTCAACGTTCAAAGTCACGTTTGACGATTCATGATCCAATCTTTAAACTGCACAACCTTTTCGGCTTTTGCTTTCATGTACTCTAGTTACATTTTATTAAATATAAACGTCACTCAACATGCACACACACAAACACACAGACAGATGGTAGGAGAAACGGGGCCCTTTCTCCCTGGTGCAGGTACCGTGCTTCCTGCTGGCCCAGGTGAGACGGGTGAACCAGGTGACCTGCCACAAGAAAGGTCTGAAGAAGAGACAGGACAAGAACTACAAGAACCAGGTGAGAAGACCCAGACCTATCCTGATCCTAACCTTAAAGGGACAGACTCAACCCTACCCTGACTCTAAAGGTACAGACTCAAGACTCAACCCTACCCTGACTATAAAGGTACAGACTCATAGCCCTAGAGAAAGGTACAGACTCCTAGCTAGAGATAAAGGTACAGACTCATAGCTATAGAGAAAGGTACAGACTCCTAGCTAGAGATAAAGGTACAGGCTCATAGCCCTAGAGAAATGTACAGACTCCTAGCTAGAGATAAAGGTACAGACTCATAGCTATAGAGAAAGGTACAGACTCCTAGCTAGAGATAAAGGTACAGACTCCTAGCTAGAGATAAAGGTACAGACTCCTAGCTAGAGATAAAGGTACAGACTCCTAGCTAGAGATAAAGGTACAGACTCCTAGCTATAGATAAAGGTACAGATTCCTAGCTAGAGATAAAGGTACAGACTCCTAGCTAGAGATAAAGGTACAGACTCCTAGCTAGAGATAAAGGTACAGACTCCTAGCTAGAGATAAAGGTACAGATGTCCCGTCTTCTCTCCAGGTGCCCAGTCTGTGGGAGGGGGTGATCAGAGTTCATGCCCCCCTACATTCCAAGGTTTCCATGGCGATACAACTGGATGGACACACCAGGGCCAAGGACGTCATCGCCCGCTTCCAATACGAGAACAGGTACACACACACACACAACAATATGACAACAGGGACACAGACAACAATACGAGAATAGGCACACAAACAACAATATGAGAACAGGTACACACATATGAGAATGGATGAGCATATTTTGTGTGTATCATTCTTACAGGACGGGTTATGAGGACGTCAATTGTTTGTTCGAAGTTGGAGGAAACATTGGTGAGATTTAAATTCACTCAATTACAAATGTTACATTATTTATATATATACCTGTCTGCCTACCTATCGGTCTGTGTCTGCCTATCTGTCTGTCTGCCTACCTGTCTATCTGTGTGTCGGCCTGCCTACCTTCCTATACGTATGTCTGTCTGCCAACCTTTCTGCCTACCTTTGTGTCTGTCCGCCTACCTGTCTATCTGACCGATGTCCGTCTACCTATATGTCTGTCAGACAACCTGTCTGTGTGTCTGTCTGTCTGCAGGAGAAAGGTGTCTCCACCCAGACACTGTGCTGATGGACGTCCACCTGGTGAACCCTTCCTGTAGCTGGCTGCTAAAACCTCGACCACAGGCCTCCCACCACTGGGCCTAATGCTACCGCTACTAGCATCATTACTAACACTGCTACTAGTATTATTACTACTACTGCTACTAGTGCTACTGCTACTAATGGGGTCATCCCTATGTTCCCCGGGTTCTATGTTCCCCGGGTTCTATGGTCCCCGCTCAGGGAACATAGGACCCTTTTTTAAAAAAAAGGTCCTATGTTCCCCGTTTTTCCCAAAAAGGGTCCTATGTTCCCCTGTAGCCATACATACCTGGGAGCATAGGACCCTTTTCTGGGAAAAGGGTCCTATGTTCCCCGCAATCTATCAATCTTTAAAAATATTTAAACGTTGACGCGACATTCGCGTGATGACAGCCAATCGGCGTTCAACAGCGTGGCCACTGAGTGACATGTGTAACGTGACAGCCAATCAGCGTTCAACCGGCCAACTCAGTGCAGTGCAGTCCGGGGTGAACTGCAGCATGGAGGAGAAAGTGATTGTTGCCGTTTGCAACTTCCGGAGCTCTTTATATGATAGTATATAATATAATATAATATAATAGTATAATAATATCACGGCCAAAAGCTCTGCGCCTCTGGATGGCCGTAGCGCGGGGAGCTCTCGTAGGGATTGGGCTTCTCGGGTTTTGTTTACCGGCGTCATTGTTGTTGGTAGGTATGGGCTGGCGTTTGCTAGTCGAGTGTTTGGCACGGGGACTACGAAGCTAAAAATGCAAGAACGGTACAATGGTCACCAGCTGCAGTTTACCTGTAGGCTGCTCAAAGAGAGACGTCAGGTTCTCCGACGTCTCCCTCTTCCACAAAAGGTAAAGACATGCAATGGTAGTTATCTCGGCCGGAATTTGGCAGTAGTGGGGGAAAAAGTAACAGACATACACATACATATCGGGGAACATACAACATACTTTTTGGGAAAGGTGGCTATCCGTACGGCGACCGTAAGAATAGCAATTAGGCTATTCGTACGGCGCGCAGTAAAAATACTGCATTAGTCTATTTTCACGGCAGGTTAGGGTAAGGGTTAGGGTTATTACTTTAATTAATTACTATAATTACGGTCGGCCCGGTTACGCCCCGTGCCCACTACCTCCGTCAGTTGACCGTTGCCCATTGACTTTGAATGGGGACGTACGCGCAATGCATTGTGGATCCGTCCGTTCAGTTGGAGCGTTCGCCACCGTCAGAAAGTTGAAAAATGTTCAACTTTTTCTGCAGCGACGGTTCCGTCATCCAATCAGATCGCGTATGCAAATGTAGGCACTGTGACGCAACTCGGGCTCTGACGATACTGGAAAGCGGGAAAGCGGGTCATCTTGCCTCGCAACAAGCAGGAAGAAGCGGGAAGAACCCGGCGAAGCGATTTGATTGGCTGACGGATGCCTCTGCAAAGACTACTCCCCCATCCGTCAGCCACGCCTTCCCACGTCCGTTGACTGACGGTGCAGTGGGCACGAGGCGTCCTCGTGCCCACTGCACCGTCAAATCGTTTCGCCGGGTTCTTCCCCCTTCTTCCTGTTTGTTGCGAGGCAAGATGACCCGCTTTCCCGCTTTCCAGCATCGTCAGAGCCCGAGTCGCGTCACAGTGCTTAAATTTGCATACGCGATCTGATTGGATGACGGATCCGTCGCTGCCGAAAAAGTTGAACATTTTTCAACTTTCTTTTAGGGTTAGCGCCGAGCAGACTGATAGGTCAACTGCGGTCATGTGACAAGCTCGGTCGCCGTACGAATAGCCACTGCCTTTGGGAAAAGCGGGGAACATAGGACCCTTTTTTTAAAAAAGGGTCCTATGTTTCCCAGTCTCATACAAAGAGGGGAACATAGGACCCGGGGAACATAGACACGCTCCCTGCCTAATGCTACCGCTAGCATTATTAATACTACCGCTACTAGTATTATTACTACTACTGCTACTAGTAGTACAACTAATACCGCTTCTAGTATTATTACTACCAGCGCTACTAGTATTATTACTACTACCGCTACTAGTATTATTACTACTACTGCTAATAGTATTATTACTACTACTGCTACTGGTATTATAACTACTACCGCTAGTAGTATTACTGAACTAGTGTTACCACTGGCCCTAATGCTACGCCTACTAGTATTACTACTACTACTACTACGGCTACAACAAGTATTAGTACTTCTTCTATTAGTATTACTACTACTACTACTACTAGTATTATTAATACCATGGCTACTAGTATCAAAATACTACTTCTAGTATGAATACTACTAATTACTAATACTACTACGACAAGTATTAATAGTACTACTGATAAAACTAGTATTACTACTGCCACTACTAGTATTACTCGACTAGTATTACTACTACTACTATTACTACAAAACTATCATTACAGCTGCTAGTAGTATTACTACAAATAGTGTTACTTCTACTACTGCTAATCCTAGTATTACTACTACTGCTGCCTTATAATACTAGTATAACTATTACTACTGCTGCTACTAATATTACTAGTAGTCCCAATGCTATGAATATTAGTACTAGGGTTTCTATCTAGCACCACAGTATTACTTCTATGACTATTTGTACTACAGTATTACTACTACTACTAGTACTTCTATGTATATTAGTACTACACTATAGCACTATAATAATAGTTTTCATGCATTCCAGCCTGATAAATACTTATAATATATATTGCTGCCCCTTTACATATCTTATAGATTACGAACAATAAGCAGCATGTGGAATAATTACAATAAATACAATAAAAACAGGAGCCTTTTAAATCAGGTTAAAAGGTAACCTTTATGTGAATTATGAATTATATGACTTTTATACTTAGGGAAGTTCATTCGTTTGCTCATAATTAATATATTTTATTTAAAAAGTAATTAATTTGAGCAAGATGTCTGCCATGAATTTCTAACATCTTCTTGTATGACATGTTAACCTTTTTGGAAGTTTAATTTTAAACTATAATAAATATATATATGAATGAACAGAAGTTGAATGTTTTGAATAAGCATCAGGGTCAAGCTGTGGAACTTACAACTTTATCTGCTGTTTTCAATGTGTTAAAAACGTCACTGAGATCCATCACATGGGGGCGTGTCCATTGGTGGACTGTACCAAGAAGGGCTGAAGGTAGGGGAGTTGTGGTGGACTGTACCAAGGGAGGTGGGAATGAGGGGGAATGGTGGTTGAATGTACCAAGTGAGGCTGGAAGTAGGGGACTGGTGGTGGACTGTACCAAGTGAGGCAGTAATCATAAACACCACGAACTAAGAAATGAAATGTATTTATTAGGAACAACGCTGTATTCGATTAGTTTACAGACACATTTTCATCATATGCAAGGAAAATAGAATCGATGTGAGAAACCTTTATCAAATGGTTTAATCCTCGTCAAACATTGTTAATTCTCTTGAGTCATTAAAAATAGCTAAAATACACGTTTCAACAAAAACATTCAGCTGAAGCTAATCGAAGCAAAAGCTAATATAGCATATAGCCAGTAGCTAACAACACTAATAAAGCCATAAGTGTGGACTAAGAGGACTCTGTGTGTGTGTGTGTGTGTGTGTGTGTGTGTGTGTGTGTGTGTGTGTGTGTGTGTGTGTGTGTGTGTGTGTGTGTGCACACGTGTGTCGACCAATAGGAATCAGGCAGCGTGTGGCTGGGCAGCAGGGCAGGAGTTGGGCGTGACCCCGGACAGGAAAGAGGCGGAGCTCAGGTCCAGAACCTTGGTCACATGGCCCTTAACGAGCCTCACCTCCTTCATGCAGCCTCTTAGCGAGGTTCTTGATGACAGGCTGTTCTGTTTCACCGCACCTAGGGGAGAGAGGACGACTTAGTAATGGTCTGTCACGTGTGTGTGTGTGTATGTGTGTGTCTGTGTGTGTGTGTGTGTGTGTGTGTGTGTGTGTGTGTGTGTGTGTGTGTGTGTGTGTATGTGTGTGATTCAAGGATGGTTGTGAGTGTGTCTGTGATGCTTGGGTGGGTGTGTGTATGTGTGTATGTGTTTGTGATGCAAGCGTGGGTGGATGTGTGTGTGGATGATGTGTGAGTCGAAGTGTGTGTGTGATGCATATGTGCGTGTGTGTGTGTGATGGGTGTGTGTGTGTGTGTGTGTGCGTGCGTGCGTGTCTTACTTGGATATCCTCCCAGATACACGGGGTTGTTGGTCTCAGCAGAGGTGGATTGTGGGTAGGGGTTTTGGGTGCTGGAGGTTTTTCCATCCACAATGAGCAGCAGGCTGTTCTTACTCTTCTTGGCCACCAGGTGGTGCCAGAGGCCGTCACACACCCCAGAGACCGACTCCACGGACACACGGCCTGCCCCGTTGTTCACATGGAACACCACCTGAACGCACCACAGCAGGTCGGTTACATTACGTTGGATTAGGGTTAATTTAGGTTGGACTAGGTTCGATACAATGACAAGATATTGGGTTGGTTTAGATTAGATGAGGTTAAAACAAATTATATTCGATTATATTGGGTTGGTGTCGATTAGATTAGGTTCTATCAAATTAGATTACATAAAATTGGGTTGGTTCAGATAAGATTAGATTACATTTAGTTAGTTTAGATTAAATTAGATTTGCTTCAATCTAATCTAATTATATTAGATTGGGTGTGTTCAGATTAGATTAGATTAGATGTCCTGTACTCCACCTTTCTGTTGATGATCTCCAGACCAATCGCGTCCACCTTGGAGCTGCTGATGCCCAGCAACACAGCTTCTGATTGGCCGGTCCGGAACTCCAGAGACACCGACATGTCGGAGCCGACCTTATATCCCTCAGGCACTGATACACACACACAAAGTGGAAGGATGTTAACACACAAACACACACGCACGCACACACACACACACACACAGAAACATCCATAATGGAAGGACGTTACATGCACGTACACACACACACACACACACACACACACACACACACACACACACACACACACACACACACACACACACACACACACACACACACACACACACATAAAAACACTTACCGAGAGCAGCGTATCCTGTGCCGTTGAAGTAACTTCCTGTCTGTGAGTGTGTGAAACAGGAAGTAGTATTGTGCTGGGAGGCGGGCGTCTCCAAGCGGACCCCGTTAAGACTGACGGCCTGGACACACCCTGGGAGGCTGTGGGTCACCTGCACAGGTAGACAGACAGGTGGGGAGGCAGGTCAGATAGACAGGTAGAGAGACAGATCGGGTAAACAGGTGAGATAGACAAGTAGAGAGACAGGTAGAGAGACAGATCAGACAGACAGGTAGACAGGTAGAGATACAGGTAGGGAGACGGGTCAGATAGACAGTTAGACATGTGTGATAGACAGGTGAGAGAGACAGGTAGGGAGACAGGTCAGATAGACAGGTAGACAGAAAGGTACAGTCAGGTAGAGACAGGTGAGACAGACAGATAGACAGACAGATAGGTAGAGAGACAAGTGAGTTACTGGTCTTCCAGGTTTGTGTGTGTGTGTGTGTGTGTGTGTGTGTGTGTGTGTGTGTGTGTGTGTGTGTGTGTGAGAGACTCACGTTGGAGGTCTTCCAGGTGTGTGTGTGAGCCAGCCCTCCCAGGTAAAAGGTCTTGTCCACGTCCAGCTGGTTGCCCCTCACAGACACAGGGTCTGATGACACGCCGTCTATCGCCATGGAGACCCAGCGCTTGGCAAACTCTGTCCGCACCTGAGAGGGAGGGGAGGTAAGTGTGTAGCAGAGAGTGTGTGTGTGTGGGTGTGTGTGTGTGTTTTAGTCTGTGTGTGTGTGTGTGTGTGTGTGTGGTATGGGTGTGTGTGTGTGTGTGTGTGTGGTGTGGGAGTGCACATGCGCGCATCGGAGTGTGTGTGCGTTTGGTACGCGTGATTATGTGTGTTTGTGTGCGTGTGTTTGTGCGTGTACCAATGCATGTGCGTGTATGCGTGCGTGCGTGTGAGTGAGTGTGTCTCACCGTGTGCCACTGTCCGTCGTTGACCGGGTGGGCGGAGCTAGCGGAGGCGCGGCCTCGGCCCTGGTCCAGTGTGAAGGTCAGCCGCCCCCCCCTAAGCTGCAGAGTGGCGTAGTCCATGTGGTTGGAGTTGGTCAGCAGGTAGACCAGTCCACTGTCAGCGTGGGTACGCACTGACAGCTTCAGCACAAAGCTACACACACACACACACACACACACACACACACACACACACACACACACACACACACACACACACACACACACACACACACACACACACACACACACACAGGATGTTACTGACTGTTCAATTATTGATATAATAACGCATCAATGTCACATCATGATTTGTGATTATTGATTGTGTGTACGTGTTTGTGTGCGACTGTGCGTGTGTGTGTATTTGTGTGTACCTCTTGCGGACAGTGCTGGGGTTTATATTGAAGGTCATGTGACTGTGTTTGGAAAAACCAAACTGATGGGCTGACGAGAGGAAGGTTGGCTCCTCCCCCGAGACACACTGGACCAATCAGAAAACAATCAGCAACAAATCAGAACCAATCATCAGAAACATTGCATCATTGTCTTTTATGCGTGTGTGTCTATTATGTGTATTATGTTGTATGTGTGTTGTTTAGAATGTGTGTGTAATGTACTATGCGTCTTATGTGTGTTGTTTAGTATTTGTGTATTTTGTGTGTAGTATAGTGTGTATTGTACCGTGAGTGATTGTGGCGCGAGAGTGTTGAGCTGAGTGGGAGGAGTCACGGCTGAGTGGGAGGGGTTTGGCGTGGGCTCTAATTCCTGGTCGTCTGGAAGCACCGCCCCCCTGGTCCTTTCCTCCAATAGACAGCTGTCTAGCTGCACCCCGTCATACCTCATAGCATCCGATAGGTCCACCAACCTGTCAATCAAAACAGCATGTCAGCAAATTAAACTTCCTCACCAGACTGACAGAAACAGAGACAGTCAGTTAGACAGAGGGAGAAACAGGCAGAAAGAGAATGAGACAGAAAGACGAACAGACAGAAAAGATAGACAGGCAGACAGGAAGGAACGAACCGACAGACCGATAGACAGACAGGCATACAGAGAAACAGACATACAGAGAACAGACAGACAGACAGACAGACAGACAGACAGACAGACAGACAGACAGAAAGAAAGAGAAACAGACAGACATACTTGTCGTTGACTATTAGATTCTGGATGCAGCCGCGGAAGGATCTGGAAGCATTCTGTGATCTGATTGGCAGACGGCTCTCCTGTCCTAAGGGAAGCCCACCAATGAAGATAGAGGAGGGCGGCAGAGAGGAGGATCCACCCGATGACAGGGGAGTTGACTCCACATGGTCCTCATCAACCCGCACCGTCAGCATTCTGAGAGAGAACACCAAGTTAGTACTGTTTTGAAAAAGTAGTACCCTAGTACTATATTAGTACTGTGTTGAAAAAGTAATATCCTAGTACTATATTAGTACTGTGTTGAAAAAGTAATATCCTAGTACTATATTAGTACCGTGTTGAAAAAGTAATATCCCAGTATTATATTAGTACTGTGTTGAAAAAGTAATATCCTAGTACTATATTAGTACTGTGTTGAAAAAGTAATATCCTAGTACTATATTAGTACTGTGTTGAAAAAGTAATATCCTAGTACTATATTAGTACTGTGTTGAAAAAGTAATATCCTAGTACTATATTAGTACTGTGTTGAAAAAGTAATATCCTAGTACTATATTAGTACTGTGTTGGAAAAGTATAATATTCCTAGTACTATATTAGTACTGTGTTAGGAAAGTATAATCCTTGTACTATATTAGTACTGTGTTGATAAAGTACTACGGTACTATTCTATTACTGCAGTACTAGGTTATGACTGTGTTGATAAAGTACCACAGTAATATCTATAGTACTATATAGTTCTAGGTAGTACTATGCTAGTACTGTTGTAATGTTAGCATGTGCTATTCTGCATGCACGTGGTTTCCATGGAAACACTTACTTCCTGGTCCTAGAGATGATGAGGGAGTGGTCCCGGCCGTCTGTGAACACTCCGCTCCGGGGTTTCACCACCACCCGTTGGCTAGCTCCGCCCCCAAAGCTTAGCTCCACCCCCACACCGCCCGGAACCAGTTGGACCACCAGGAGGAACTGGGAACGCACACACACACACACACACACACACACACACACACACACACACACACACACACACACACACACACACACACACACACACACACACACAAACAAGCACACACAAGCATATTGTTATGTTTATTATTCTTATAGTTAATGTTACATAACTACTTTTTCTGTTTCCTGGTATTAAACTTAAACTCGCCATAGCTACCTTTGCTTTTGGTGTGTTGTTGAAGGCAACCAATAGCAGCCCAGAGGAGTTCCTGGTGGAGAAGGTGAGGAACAGCTCCCCCGCGTGGCCGAGAGAGGGAGCAGCCAGCTGCACATACCCCTCCTTTAACATCGACACACTCCTCACCGCCTGCAGACAGACAGACAGGTAGAGACACGGTTTTACATTTGGCTTTGCTCTAGCTAGACTAGACTATCTCTAGTGAGCTCTCAATAAGCTGCTTTTATTTGGGCTAGTTAGCTGTCTGTTAGCTGGGTTTATTTAGGGGTAGTTAGCTACTAGTTACCTGTTGTTATCTCTAGCTAGATTTGTTAGCTGCTGGTAAGCTAGGGACGCCCCTATCTAGGGGAAGTTAGCCACTAGATAGTTTTGGTCACCGCTATCCAGGCAAGAAAGATGCTAGTTAACTGCGGTAACCTCTATCCATAATAGTTAGCATCCAGCAATTTTCCTCTAGCGGTGCTAGCTAGTGTTGATCGGCCGTTACCTCGAGCACGCAGCCCTTCTTCACCCCGTAGGCGTCCTGCAGGAGGTCAAAGTTCGAGCGAGCGATCTCCACGTTCTTTATGCACCCGACGAAAGACCTGGATACCACTTGGCGTCTGCAGACAGACAGTTAGAGAGACAGACAGGTTCATGGAGATGAGTGAGCAATGTGAAGAGATGTAGGGTTGTCACTGATTGGTTGGCGGCAGTGGGTGAAGCTCTCACCTGATTGGTCGAGAGGCAGGAAGTCCTCCTATGTAAATGGGGTCGAGGTCGGCGCGGTTCAGATCGGAGGCCGTCCCGCGCGACTCCGCCTCCAACACCTCCTTCTCTGATGATTGGTCAGCAGTCATGATGGACAGGTAGCCTGGAGACGGATACACAGAGTCAGACAGATGGAAGGACTTACAGAAAGAAAGACAGAGAAGTCCACCGATGGACAGACAGAAGGACAGACAGACAGACAGACAGACAGACAGCTCACCCTTGCGTCTGTTTCTCTGCAGGGTGATCTTGGTCCAGACTCCAGAGTTGTATGTCTTGGTGGAGGTCATCGCCAGGGCGCCCGAACCCAGGTCAAAGGTCAAACGGAAACGTCCCTCCACCAGTTCCATGGACAGGAAGTCACGCTACAGGAAGTGAACAAACACAGGAAGTCACGCTACAGGAAAATTGCAAACACAGGATATCACAATAGTTGACGTAAACATGTAACAGGAAGTCTGGCTACAGGAAATAAAAAACAAACCGAAAGTCAGGCTTCAGGAAGTAAACAACAAACAGGAAGTCAAGCTAGCGAAAGTAAACAACAAACAGTGACAGATAGCTACAGGACGTAAACAACAAACAGGAAGTGAGGCTACAGGAAGGAATTAACGAACAGGAAGTGAGGCTACAGGAGGTAAACAACAAACAGGAAGTGAGGCTACAGGAGGTAAAGAGCGTACGGTGGCGTTGGAGGCGAGGTAGAGCAGCAGGCCGTTGGGGGAGAGGCTCTTGAAGAGCAGCACGATGGAGGTGGAGATGGACCTGAGGGCCTTCTGCACCACGGAGAACCCACTGCCGTCGAACAGGAAGGAGGTCTCCTCCGACTGGGGACTACACACACACACACACACACACACACACACACACACACACACACACACACACACACACACACACACACACACACACACACACACAGGCAAAGGCACACAAACAGACAGGCACAAACCCAGACACACACACAGGCACAGACACAGGGACAGACACACACATGCAGAAAGACACACACACGGGCCAAGACACACAAAAACACACAGGCACAGACACACACAGGCACGCACACAAAAGTACACAAACACATTGGTTAAATTTGATTATTTTGTTATTGTTTATGTTATAATTATTGGGCATGTGAGATTGTCTTTGTGTGTATGTCTTTGTGTGTGTGTGTGTGTGTGTGTGTATGTGTATGTGTACACGTACGTGTGGGTGTTCTTGTGTTTGTGCGTGTTGTGGCAACCTGTCTCTGGCACAGGGCCCCTGGAGGCCAAGGGGGCAGGTTGTGGAGGCGGTGTACCACCGATTCTCAACAGTGTACCACCGGTGGGGAAGCATGCTTTAGAAAGCATGCTTCCACACTCACTCAGGGCTCTCCTGGTTCGCGCGTGCGGAGAGACCAGTCTCGTGGGTGATGTGATTCCACCCGGAGGTTGAAGACTGTCGATTCCTCCCAAGCTGAGTTTTGTTTGCTTTGGTAGATATATGATATATCGAATAAAAGTGCCATTTTGTCTCTAAGTAATCTCCAGTTTGTGTGCTGATTGGAAGGAGGCGGCTCACTCACCAAGCCGGGTTGCCACTGTGTGTGTGTTTGTGTGTGTGTGTGTGTGTGTGTGTGTGTGTGTGTGTGTGTGTGTGTGTGTGTGTGTGTGTGTGTGTGTGTGTGTGTGTGCGTGCGTACCTGGTGAAGCAGCCCCTGCACCGCCCCTCTCTCCTGACGTAGTTCCACAGGCCGATGTTCTTCTCGTTCAGAGAGGCGTCGCCCATGCAGCCCCGGAAGGTGGAGGCCCGCAGCGCAGAGGGCACCTACGCACACACACACACACACACACACACACACACACACACACACACACACACACACACACACACACACACACACACACACACGCAAAGAGACACACACACGCACACACACACACAGAGACACACACCACACCATACACACAAGCACACATGTTATTTATGTGGACAGAAATTTAATAATTGCAAAATAATGTGTGTGTGTGTGCATGTGTATTTGTGTGAACGTGTGTGTCTGAATGGTGTGTGTTTATGTGTGGGTCTGTATGGTGTGAATGTGTGTGTCTGCATGGTGTGTGCGTGCCTGTGTATATGTGTCTGTGTGCGTGTATGTGTGTGTCTGCATGGCGTGTGTTTGTGTGCTTGTGCGTGTGTGTGTGTTGTACCTGGGTGTGCTGGCCCATCCCTCCTATATGGATCACAGTGTTGTTGTCCACATCTAGGATCTGAGCCAATCCTGGGGACTGGGCGGTTGCCGGGGGCAACGGGGCGGAGCCTGACTCCAGCTGCTGGACTGACAGGGATCCGTGGAGCCCGAACCTGGAGACAACAACACAGCACTCGTTAACTAATGAACAGTAACGTAAAGTAAAGTGAAGTAATGGAAAGTAATGTAATGCAAAGGCCTTTCAAGTTATGTAATGTTTAGTAATGTAAAGGGAAGTAATGCAAAGTAATGTAAAGTAAGGTAATGTAAAGTAATGCCAAGTAATGTTATGTAGAGTAATTAATGTAATATAAACTAATTAAAAGCAATGTAATGTAGTGTAATGAAAGGTTATGTAAAGTAATGTTAAGCAATGCAAAGTAATTTAAAGAAATGTAAAGTTATGCAAAGTAATTCAAAGTCATTTAAAGTAATTTCAAGTGATTTAAGGTAATGTAAAGTGTTGTAAAATAATGCAGAGGTAACATGCTGTTAAGTAATGTTAAGTAATGTAAAGTAATGCAGAGTGATCTAAAGTAATGCAGAGTAATGTAAAGCATTGTAAAGTAATACAGAGTAACACAAGGTTCAGAGATGTACAGCCTACCGTGTGGCGTTGACCCGGGTCCACTTGTTGTTGGTGATCAGGAGGTGGGGGTGTTCCAGGCGGCCCACCCCGGACCCGGCGTTCCACACCAGAGAAACCTTCCCAGCATGCATCTCTACGGCCAGGAAGTCCACCTGAAATCAGAAGACAGGTCAAAGGTTACCGCACTGTGTTCATGAATGTATGTGTGCTGCCCAAGAAGAACAGCAGGTTCTGGGGTGTTTGGTGTGTGTGCGCTTGTGTGGTTGTGTGCCTTGGTGTTGCCCCTCAGGTATGTGTGTGTGTGTGTGAGAGTGTGTCTGTGTGTACCGTGCTGCGTGTGAGTGAGAGAGTGAGTGAGTGTGTGTACCATAGTTTTGCTCCCTAGGTGTCTGTGTATGTGTGTGTGTACCGTATTGTTGCTCCCCAGGTGTGTGTGTATGTGTGTGTGTGTGTGTGTGTGTGTACCGTAGTGTTGCTCCCCATGTGTGTGTGTGTGTGTGTGTATGTGTGTGTGTGTGTACCGTAGTGTTGCTCCCCAGGTGTGTGTGTGTGTGTGTGTGTGTGTGTGTGTACCGTAGTGTTGCTCCCTATGTGTGTGTGTGTGTGTGTGTACCGTAGTGTTGCTCCCCATGTGTGTGTGTGTGTGTGTATGTGTGTGTGTGTGTGTGTACCGTAGTGTTGCTCCCCAGGTGTGTGTGTGTGTGTGTGTGTGTGTGTGTGTGTGTGTGTGTGTGTGTGTGTGTGTGTGTGTGTGTGTGTGTGTGTGTACCACAGTGCTGCTCCCCAGGTAGAACAGCAGGTTGTCCGGTGAGGTGGTCCTGAAGGTGAGGCTCAGCGTGTTGAAGTTACTGGAGCGGACGTCCGGCCGGTAGGACCGCACGCAGTCTGCGTCCGCCTCCACCGCCACGCGGATCTACACACACACACATACACCTTCATCATCACCATCATCATCACCTGGGGCCGGTTGCACCAACTGGGCGTAAGCCTGGTCGTAACTACGCCTGGTCGTAACTTGGCGTTCTAAGTCCAACCTAACCGTTACGCCGGTTGCACCAACTGGGCTTAGCGTTCTTTTCACTAAGACCAGGCGTAAATCCTACGCCTGGTCAGGGGCAGGCGTAGAGTTGAAATTCCAGGCTGTTTCTATAGCAATTACATCCAATCCAATGCAGCTTTACCACCATCCTTGCAACGCTTCGCTAAACTGCATTTCAAAGCACAGCCGGCGATATGATCAGTGTTCACAGATCGACTGCCTGTCGGGAAGATATCGCTGGCCGATTAGTCCGTTCTCAACTTATAATCAGTTGTGAATGTTGTTTTAACTATGTTTATATGTTTTATATAGGCTGACACATTAAACAAATCTCTCCTACAGAACCATTCCCGTCTAAATGCCTGCTCGTCGTAAACCAGACATTACAAATACATATTTTAATTATATTTGTTTGCAGTGTTTTATTGTTAGGCATTAACACAATTAATGAATGACAATAAGTGAACGAATGAATTATTTATTTCGGTGTCCAACAGCATGTCAAGTAAAATAGTAAACAGCTGTTGTCACGAGGTATCCTAGCAACGCGGTGATATGCGCATACCATGGAACATTCACATGGCCGCGCATGGCTAAGACCGGGCGTAGTTAAGACCAGGCGTAAGTCCCGTTGGTGCAACCGGCGTTAGTTCCATTCTAACGCCAGGTCGTAACTAAGACCTACTTAGCAGTTACGACCAGTCTTAGTTACGACCAGTCTTAGTTACGCCCAGTTGGTGCAACCGGCCCCTGGATTCACACACACACATTTATGATACGCCTCCATCCTCGTCATCGCCAAGCTCTCCTTCATCATCATCATCATCACACTCTTCCTCATCACCATCACACTCTTCATCATCACCAACACACTCTTCATCATCACCAACACACTCTTCATCATCACCATCACACTCTTCATCATCACCATCACACTCTTCATCATCACCATCACACTCTTCAAAATCATCATCATCACGCTCTTCATCATCATCATCATCATCACTAGCATCAGCATATTCAGGCGTGTGAGTGTGTGTGTGTGCGTGCGTGCGTGCGTGCGTGTGTGCGTGCGTACCGAGGCAGCCTGTCTGCGGGCCTGTTTGATCAGCTCTCTGATGTCGGTCAGGTTCCTCCCCATGGATTCTCCCAGCATGCTCAGCGGTTTCATCCTGTTCAGGAGGCGGTCCGTACGAAGCTCCGCCTCCTCCATCTTAAGCTGCACCTCATTGGCTGAGAGGGAACAGGGGTTAACGTTAGGACATAACTGACATATCGCTAGTGGACAACATGGTCTATTGTGTGTGTTTTTTGTGTGCATGTGTGTGTGTGTGTGTGTTTGTCTGCATGTGTGTGTGTTTGCATGTGTGTGTGTGTGTGAGTGGGTGTATTTGTCTGCGTGCTTGTATGTGTTTTTTTTTGTGTGTGTCTGTGTGTGTGTGTGTGTGTGTCCGCGTCCATGTGCATTTGTGTGTATGTGTGTCTGCATGTGTGTGTGTGCGTCTGCGTCTGCATGTGTGTGTGTGTTTGTGTGTGTGTGTGTGTGTCTGCATGTGTGTGCATGCGTGTGTGTGTTTGTGTGTGTGTGTGTGTGTGTCTGCATGTGTGTGCATTCGTGTGCGTGTCTATTACCAGTGCCGTCTGACTGGCTGATCAGGTGCTGGGTGCGGCGTGTCGTGTGATTGGCTCGCTCCACCACGGAGCTGGCGTTCTCCAGCTGTGATGTCATTTCCTCCAGCCTCCTCACAGCTTCCTGCAGGTCGGACTGGGCGGCTGAGACCAGACGCTTCGCCTCACCCGCCTCCGAACCTGGAACACACTCTGTTAGTTACTTTATCATATATTATACTCTATTAGTTACTTTATCATAGATTATACCCTGTTAGTTACTTTATCATATATTATACTCTGTTAGTTACTTTATCATAGATTATACTGTAAGTTACTTTATCATATATTATACTCTGTTAGTTACTTTATCATAGATTATACCCTGTTAGTTACTTTATCATATATTATACTCTGTTAGTTACTTTATCATATATTATACTCTGTTAGTTACTTTATCATATATTATACTCTGTTAGTTACTTTATTATATATTATACTCTGTTAGTTACTTTATCATAGATTATACTCTGTTAGTTACTTTATCATAGATTATACTCTGTTAGTTACTTTATCATATATTATACTCTGTTAGTTACTTTATCATATATCACATATTATACTCTGTTATTTACTTTATAATATATTATACTCTATTAGTTACTTTATAATATATCATATATTATACTCTATTACTTACTTTATAATATATCACATAGTATTCTCTATTAGTTACTTTATAATATATCACATATTATTCTCTATTAGTTACTTTATAATATATAATATTACATGAATTACATTATGATATATTATACTCTATAACTTACTTTATAATGTATAATATATAATATTATATTAATTACATTATGATATCTGATTTATTATACTCTATTTGTTACTTTATAATATATCACCCATAATATTATATTAAATAGATTATGATGTATGATATATTATACTCTATTAATTGCATTATAATATATCAAATATTATATTATATTAATTAAATTATGATAGATTAAATATTATATTATATAAGTTTCATTATATTCTATTAAATCACTGAAGAGGTTACGGTCTGAACTTACGGTTCAGACTGTCCAGCGTGCTGATTGGTTGAGGCAGCAGGAGGGAGATCTGACGGACACCGTCACTGACCAATCCCAGACGAGCCGTCGTCAGAGTCATGTTGAGAGATAAGCCTGGAAGAGGAGAACACACTTAGTCTGTTAGAACCTGTTATTAAACCAGGCAGACAGACAGACAGACAGACAGACAGGTAGACAGCCAGACAGACAGGTAGACAGCCAGACATGTAGATAGCAGACAGACGCTGTGTGGTGGTGTTCTACAGCTTGCTGGCTGTGTTTTTGGGACAGAAAGGTAGACAGACAGACAGGTAGACAGACCGACAGAGAGACAGACAGACAGACAGGTAGGTAGTATAGACAGACCCTCTGTGGAGGTGTTCAACATCTGGCTCTGTTCCAGGACTGCACAGCTGCTGTTGAGGACGTCCCCTCTCTGCTCGGACAGCGACTCTGGTATGATCGTCTGGAATGACAAACATACAAAATGAGTATTTCGGTCCAATGAGGTTGAACTCTTTGGATCTATATCTGAGCATCTACCTAAGAGCTATAGAGATATAGATCTCAAACTATATCTTCTAGTTATATATACTAACACCTGGTTGATCTGTAAACAATATATTCACAACTATATTGGTGATATTATACTTCTATGTAGTATTTGGATCTATGTAGTAGTGCTACCAGGTTGATGGTGTATATACTGAAGTACTATAGAGATGATGTTATATACTTCAGTATAGTATTTATATCTATAGTACTGCAGGTTAAAGGTGTATGTAGTGAAGTACCATATAGATGATGTTATATAGTTCTCTATAGTATACATCTGTAGTAGTAGTACCAGGTTAAAGGCGTAGTCTGCTGTTTCCAGTGCGGCCATAAGGAATGATGTCATCGTCCTGTTGGCTCCAAACGCACCAGTGGCATTCTGGGAAATATTATAGACCGCCGCCAGAGAGCTACGAGAGAGAGAGCTACGAGAGAGGGAGAGCGAGAGAGAGAGAGAGAGAGAGAGAGAGAGAGAGAGAGAGAGATTTATATTGAGATATTGTTATAGAGATACAGGAAAAGGTTGAGATTTGAAGTCATTTAAAAGTTTGTATGCGTGAGTGTTTGTTTGTGTGTGTATGTGTGTGCACGTGTGTCTGTGCGTGTGTGCGTGTGTGAGAGTGTGTACCTGTGGAGCGTCTGTGCTTCTGCGAGCAGTCTCTGTGCGTGTCCCTCTGCGTTGTAGACCAGCTCCAGGGAGTCGGTGGCCCTCAGCCCAGCGACCACGCGGTCCACCTGCTGCACCAGCAGGGGGCGCCACTGCCCAGACTCACCGCTGAACTCCTCTAGTACCTGGAGCACAACAATACTGTTAATACTACTGTGAGACAAACACAACGCAATATACTGTTAATACTACTGTAGCAAAGTACTGTTAATACTACTGATAACACAAACACAACGCAATACTGTTAATAAAACTGATAACACAAACAGAACGCAATGCTGGAAATAGTACTAATGACAAAAATACAACACAATACTGTTATACTACTGATAACAATACTGTTAATACTACTGATAACACAAACATAACGCAATACTGCTAATACTACAGATAACAATACTGTTAATACTACTGATAACACAATACTAGTAATACTACTGGTACTGGTACCATCTACTGGTACTGCTTTGTCTCCATCTAGTACATAACACCACACAAACCTATCAATACTATAGATAGTATTTAGTAGCATTGCAGTACTTACTTCAGTAGCATTGTTTAGCTCCTCCCTCAAAGAGAGGGTGAGGGACAGCAGGTCTTGGCTCTCCTCCAACAGGACTGAGACCGAGTCCTCAGAAGACCTGAGGTCCTGATGGACAGACTGAGAGAGAGAGAGAGAGAGAGAGAGAGAGAGAGAGAGAGAGAGAGAGAGAGAGAGAGAGAGAGAGAGAGAGAGAGAGAGAGAGAGAGAGAGAGAGAGAGAGAGAGAGAGAGAGAGAGAGAGAGAGAGAGAGAGAGAGAGAGAGAGAGAAATATTGTTAACCTCAGTAAGTGTTAACGGATATTGTACTTCAGACTTTAAGTGACTGTAACTATGATAAACTACAGATTGTAACTCCGATAAAGGACAGACTGTAGCTGTGACAGGCAGACAGAGATACAGTCAGGCAGAAATGCAGACAGACAGACAGACAGACAGACGGACAGACAGACAGACAGACAGACAGACAGGCAGACAGGCTTCTCACCTGGTGTTGTGCGTGCTGTGTGAGTACTTTGTCCAGGATGGTGTGTGTGTGGTTGTTATGCTGGACAGCATGTTTAAGCAGGGTGTGTGCGTGCTGCAGGCTGTGTGTGTGTCCAGACAGAGAGGAGTCCAGCTGATTGACTCTGCCCTCTAGCGCCGCCCTGCTGGTGTGGAAGTCCGCCTGCACTGTCTGGAGCAGAGAGGAGGCCAGCCTGAGAGGGGAGGAGGAGGGTTAATACACACGCTGTACACAATCATATACACACCATACACTAATATACACTACCATATACACACTATACACAATACTATACACCACTAATATACACTTCTGTACACTTCTGTACACTACTATACACACTATACACACATATACACTACTATACACTACCCTACACACAATATACACAGTACTACACAACTACACAATGCTATACAAACTAATGTACACATTTATACATAAATATACAAACTTATATATATATACAATATATCCAAACCAAACTATACACATTACCATATGCATTCATGTACAGACTAATCTATACACTAACATATGCACTTACAGAACACACACTAACAGTATAACACACACTAACGCACGCTAACACACTCTAGCCCTAACACACACACACACACCTGTGTTGGTGCGCGGCCGTGCCATTGGTCAACTGGACCGCCCCGATGGAGTCCAACATCGACTCCATCTCCTCCAGCAGCCCCGTGTGATTGGCCAGCTGTAGCCCCGCCTCCTCCGTCTGGTTGAGATCTCCCGCCTCCTGCTTTAGGTCTACACCAATCAAAGAGCAGGAGGTCTTTACAGGAACCAATCAGAGAGCAGGACGCCTCTGGACTGTGATGGTGTTGGTGTGTGTGTCTTTTGTGTGTGTGTTAATCCTGAGGAGTATGAGAGGTCACGTGATAGATGACACTGATCAGTCTTATTGATTACCCAGGATGTCGGCTTGGAGTGTGATTATGGTCTCCAGGAGTGTTGCACCCTGGGAAACCTTGTGAGTGGTGGACACGCCTAGTTCCTCCAAGTCATCAGACAGACGGGTGGCCTGGCCAATCAGGAGAAGAGGAGGCACGGTCAGCAACATCACACACATACATACTCAGATATCCATACACACACACACACACACACTCAGATAGACACACACATGAACACACACTCAGATATACACATAAACTTACACACATTCAGATATACATACAAACAAAAACAAACCTGTACACACACATACATTCACACGCACACACACACACACACACACAAACACAAAAACACAGCCTCAGAAACACAAAGACACACAAAAACATAAACGAAAACAAACTCTCACACATAGAGACATGCAATATCACACACGCACACACACACACACACACACAAGCACACGCACCCACACACACACACACGCACACAAAAACACACACACCTGCTTCAGCAGAGCAGAGAGGTCAGAGGTCAGCAGATGTAGCTGGTCGTCCACACTGGAGAGATGGGAGGGCAGAGAAGCACCCACCACCTGTAGATAGAGAACGTAATAACATGTTTTACATGCAGCGGTATAGTATATTAATTTTAAATGTATTGATATTGTGTGTGTGTGTGCATGTAAAGTGTGTATCTGAATGTTTTTCTGAACGTGTATCTCGATGTGTGTACAGTTTGTATATTGTGTGTAATATAGAGTGTGTACCTGTGTGTGTCTTTTGTGTGTGTCTCTGTGTGTGTAAATATCGTGGACCTGTGTATCACTGTGTAAAGCGTGTCTGTGTGTGTATACATAGTGTGTACCTTTGTGTGTGTGTGTGTGTGTGTATGTAGTGCGAACATAGTATGTACCTGTGTGTGTATGCAGTGTGTACATAGTGTGTACCTGTGTGTGTGTGTGTGTGTGTAGTGTGAACATAGTATGTACCTGTGTGTGTATGCAGTGTGTGCATAGTGTGTACCTGTGTGTGTTTAGTGTGTACACGGTGTGTACCTGTGTGCCCCTGTGTGTGTACATGGTGTGTACCTGTGTATCACTGTGTATAGTGTGTCACTAAGTGTGTATACATAATGTGTACATAGTGTGTACCTGTGTGTGTCTGTGTGTTTGTGTTTGTGTGTTAGTGTGTGTATAGTGTGTACCTCTGTGTTTAGTTAGTGTGTGTATAGTGTGTACCTGTGTGTGTAGTTAGTGTGTGTATAGTGTGTACCTCTGTGTTTAGTTAGTGTGTGTATAGTGTGTACCTTTGTGTGTAGTTAGTGTGTGTATAGTGTGTACCTCTGTGTTTAGTTAGTGTGTGTATAGTGTGTACCTGTGTGTGTAGTTAGTGTGTGTACAGTGTCTAGCTGTGTGTGTAGTTAGTGTGTGTACAGTGTGTACCTGTGTGTGTAGTTAGTGTGTATAGTGTGTACCTGTGTGTGTAGTTAGTGTGCGTACAGTGTGTACCTGTGTGTGTAGTTAGTGTGTGTACAGTGTGTACCTCTGTGTGTAGTTAGTGTGTGTACAGTGTGTAGTTAGTGTGTGTATAGTGTGTACCTGTGTGTGTAGTTAGTGTGTGTACAGTGTGTACCCGTGTGTGTACAGTGTCTAGCTGTGTGTGTAGTTAGTGTGTATAGTGTGTACCTGTGTGTGTAGTTAGTGTGTGTACAGTGTCTACCTGTGTGTGTAGTTAGGGTGTGTACAGTGTGTACCTCTGTGTGTAGTTAGTGTGTGTACAGTGTGTACCTGTGTGTGTAGTTAGTGTGTATACAGTGTGTACCTGTGTGTGTAGTTAGGGTGTGTACAGTGTGTACCTGTGTGTATACTAGTGTGTACCTGTGTGTGTAGTTAGTGTGTGTATAGTGTGTACCTGTGTGTGTAGTTAGTGTGTGTACAGTGTGTACCCGTGTGTGTAGTTAGTGTGTGTACAGTGTGTACCCGTGTGTGTAGTTAGTGTGTGTATAGTGTGTACCTGTGTGTGTAGTTAGTGTGTGTACCCATGTGTGTAGTTAGTGTGTGTACAGTGTGTAGTTAGTGTGTGTATAGTGTGTACCCGTGTGTGTAGTTAGTGTGTGTACAGTGTGTACCTGTGTGTGTAGTTAGGGTGTGTACAGTGTGTACCTGTGTGTATACTAGTGTGTACCTGTGTGTGTAGTTAGTGTGTGTATAGTGTGTACCTGTGTGTGTAGTTAGGGTGTGTACAGTGTGTACCTGTGTGTATACTAGTGTGTACCTGTGTGTGTAGTTAGTCAGGGTGTCCGCGGAGGTCTTAAAAGTCTTAAAAAGTCTTAAATTCATTTTTCTAAATTTAAGGCCTTAAAAAGTCTTAAATTCGTCAAAAATGTCATATGCTGGTCTTAAATGTATAACTCGGAGGTCTTAAATTTGTCGGGGCAGGCTTATTTAATTTTGTATTTTTCTCGCGGGACTTTTCAGGAAGGAGATGTACGATGGGCTACTTTCTTGCTAGCTGCATATATAAACGGATGTCTGCGCGCTTGCTAGCTAGTCTGCAACAATGGGTAAATGCAAGTTCAACGTCAGTTGGCTGGAAGACGTCAGTTTCCGAGGTTGGCTAGCGTCCGTTGCCAACCCAGAACAGGCCAGATGCATTCCGTGCAAAAGTAGCCTACATTCAAGCTCGGCACCATGGGGATTAAGGCTGTCGTCAGCCATATGCAGAGCCAAAAACATAAAACGAGAGAGACAATTGCCAGGAGCCACACACAGACCCCAGCCATTTCTACGTTTTGCATCTCTGCCCCGGCGCCACCGCCGCAGACGGTCCCCGCTGCTAGCACTGACCTGAGGGTAGCATTTGGTGCGACACCAACACTGAAAGCGGAGGTGTTGTGTAGGGCTGAACGATTTTAAGAAAAAATTGAAATTGCGATTTTTCTGGTAGAGATTGCGGTTTCGATTTCAACCACGATTTATTTTCTTTAAATCAAGTTTCAGTATAAATTAATATAACCAATGAATTCCATTAAGGTAATGCAATAATGAAAACTGCTGGCAACAGATTTCAAATGCAAGACTGTTTATTCAAGTACCTAAGAAACAACAACCAAAGCCCTCTTTCTTAAGTAAACTTGCTTCAATGGCTCATCAGGATCAAAATAATTGCACTTTTGTGTAAAAAAAAACAAAAAAAAAACGCAGCTTTGACGATCCCAAAATCGTAATGCTTGAGATCGCGATTTTCGGTCGAAAACGATAGATCGTTCAGCCCTAGTGTTGTGGATTCTAAACACAGTGGTCAAGCACCAGTCCTACAACTCGAATGAGGGGATAGGAGATCTCATCGGTTTGATGTTCCCTGACCCTCAAATCGCGAGCACCTTTACTGCTGGAAGGGACAAAACGGCGTATATAACTCGCTTCGGACCAGCGCCTTTCATCCGAAACGAGCGAATCTGCAGCGTCAACAAGGCTGATTTTGTTTTGATATTTGAGACGTTGAACCACGCCAATAAAAGCAAGCAAATTGACGTGCACGTCCGATATTGGGTCGGAGATCGAGTGCATTTCCCGGTACTTGGGCTCGCAATTCATGGGGCCCCACATATATGGGGGTAAAAGGGATGATGATACATAATATTTTTTAGACAATATGCAGAATCTTTTCACTTACGAATTAACACGGTCGGCTATTTTTGCCAGCATGCCACCCTAGCCATATTATGGGCAACCGTGTTCCCCTTGGCTCTGATTTGAACTTTGAATTCCTCGTAGGAGTTCATA
>NC_044070.1:19724300-19734300 GCF_902167405.1 Gadus morhua | reverse complement strand
AAGTAATATTAGTGTATGTTATATTATGTAGTACTAATCAGAATATATAATACTTTATAGTAGACGTAATCATAGTGTGTAATATTATATTGCATTACTAACTAGTAATCACAGTGTGTAATACTTTACAGTAGTAGTAATCACAGTATGTTATACTCTATAGTAGTACTAAAAGTCAGGATGCTTTACCTCTGTCATTGGGATGTCGTGCCTGGTCCTGATGCCGTTGCTAGGGGCAACCATATCCCTGTATATCACCAGCTTCTTCAATGCCCCGCCCCTCATGAGGATCTGAGGCTCCTGATTGGCTAATCCAACGCCATTGTCCGCATAGAAGACGACTTCATAGGATAGCAGTCCACCGTAGGACAAGAGCTGGGCCAATCAAAGAGATGGATTTACATTTTTAGAAGAACGGTTCTGTTCATGGCTGCTATTGATAAGCTAAAAGCTAGGCTAACTCCAAGGCTAACCGCTAGTCTTATGGCTAGGCTAACAGCTAGGCGTATGCTAGGCTCACCTATAGGTCAGGCTCACTTCTAGGTTAACAGCTAGGCTTATGGCTAGGCTTATCCCTAGGAAAATGGCGAGGTATTGGCTAGGCTAACAGCTAGGATAATGGCTAGGCTAACCCCTAACGGCTTGGCTAATGCTTGGCTCTCTGCTAGGCTAACAGCTAGGATAATGGCTAGGCTAACCACTAACGGCTTGGCTAAGGCTTGGCTCGCTGCTACTCTGGTACCTTGTTTCCTTCAAACTGCCGGGGCAGCCGCCAGTACAACGGGCCGGCTAGCTTGTCGGCGCTGTACTCGCGCATGTCCAGCAGCATGTCGCCGCCCTGGTGGTAGACCCCGGTCAGCTCCCCCTGCAGGCTGAACTGAGTCACTACAGGGAGGAGAGCTGGGGAGGCACCCAGGCTCACCTAGAGAGAGAGAGAGAGAGAGAGAGAGAGAGAGAGAGGGAGAGGGAGAGGGAGAGAGAGAGAGAGAGAGAGAGAGAGAGAGAGAAAATGTGATGGATTAGTGTTAGCTGTATGGGGTAGGTAAGGATGAGTGTGTGTAAGGTGACGATATTTGTGGTAGTGTGTGTGTGCTTGTGTTTGTCTGTTTGTAGGTGTGTGTGCGTGTGTGTGTGTGCGTGCGCGTGTGTGTGTTTGTGTATTTGTGCGTGTGTGTGTGCGTGCGTGCGTGCGTGCGTGCGTGCGTGCGTGTGTGTGTGTGTGTGTGTGTACCGGTACACGCAGCAGTCCTCCTCTCTCCTCACAGACGCTGGAGACTCCGGAGCAGAAACACGGGGAGCAGCCGGCCGGGTTCTCAGACATCAGACCGAAGGTCCCCGACACACACTCGTTACAGCCCCGCCCGCCCACACTGGCCTGACACACACACACACACACACACACAGAGACACACACAGATACACACGGAGACACACACACCAACAGAGAATACATGTATTGATTAGATCAATTGTATGCGTAAGTTTGAGTCCATCAAATTGTAACATAAAATCCCTCTTAGACACACACACACACACACACACACACACACACACACACACACACACACACATCTTTACCTTACAAACACGCACGCACCTACTAACACAAACACACACCCCTTTCCTTACCTTACACACACACACACCCTCCCTTACCTTACACACACACAAACACACACACACACTCCCTCACCTTACACACACAAATACATATTCACTCCCTCACCTTACACACACACAAACACACATATTCACTCCCTTGCCTTACACACACACAAACACACATATTCACTCCCTTGCCTTACACATACAAACACACAACTCCCTTACCTTACACACATACAAACACACACACACTCCCTTACCTTACACAAACACACACCCTCCCTTACCTTACACAAACACACACCCTCCCTTACCTTACACACACATGTCCCTGTGTCTCTGCAGTCACACACTCCCAATGTTTGGTTGCAGAGGTCCTCCCTGGTACCGGCCACATCGCAGCCGCACGCTTGGCATTCTGGGTAACCATGGTGTCCCGGAGAGCACTCGTCACATGACCTCCCCGAGAAGCCCATTTGGCACGGACACCTGCCATTGGTCAGGTCACACTGGAGGGCGGAGCATCCTTTGGCAGTGCAGTCACATGCCTAGAGACAAAGTCAATGTCAGTTAGGCTGTTTGTGTGTGTGTGTGAGTGTGTGTGTGTGTGTGTGTGTGTGTGTGTGTGTGTGTGTGTGTGTGCGCGTGTGTGTGTGTGTGTGTGTGTGTGTGTTTGTTCATTACCTGACATCCTCTGACGGGGTCGTGACCCCAGTATCCTGTCTCACACCTCTCACACTCCTCCCCCTCTGTGTGGGGGGGACAGATGCACACTCCGGTGGCCGGGTGACAGTTGCCATGGGTACGGGCACAGTCACACGCTGGGAACAAGGTAAGCAAAAGGGTTACCATGAATACCAGTACACCGGTACCGTCAGCAGATGAGGAGAGGA
Organism: Gadus morhua; assembly: GCF_902167405.1. Lineage (NCBI taxonomy): Eukaryota > Metazoa > Chordata > Actinopteri > Gadiformes > Gadidae > Gadus > Gadus morhua. The sequence continues at coordinate 19,731,802 of NC_044070.1, read as the reverse complement.
GAGAGGAAGAAGGGAGAGAGGAGGAGGAAGAGGGGAGAGGAGAGGAGGGGGGAGAGAGGAGAGGAGGAAGAGGGGAGAGGAGGAGGGGGGAGAGAGGAGAGGAGGAAGAGGGGAGAGGAGAGGAGGGGGGAGAGAGGAGAGGAGGAAGAGGGGAGAGGAGAGGAGGGGGGAGAGAGGGGAGAGGAGGGAGGAAGAGGTGAGAGGAGAGAAAGGAAAAGCGAGGAGGAAGAGGAGAGGAGAATAGGAAGGAGGAGAGGAGGAAGAGGAAAGGAGAGGAAACGGGGAAAGGACACGAAGAAGAGGGGAGTAGAGAGAGGCGAAGGCAGAGAGGAGAGAGGAGGAGAGGAAAGAGGAGAGAGGAGAGAAGAAGAGAGAGGAGAGGAGCAGAGGTTGTAGCGTTAGCTGGTTGGCCTACCTGTACATCCGCTGTCTGTGTGGTTGTAGTATCCATGGCGACAGCGGTCACACTTCTCTCCGCCCATTCCCTCCAAACACAGGCAGCGACCCTGCTCGTCACATGACTCCGAGACGGATCCCGATTGGCTGCAGAGGCAAGGACTGCAGCCACGCCCACTTTGTATCCCGTAGAATCCGACCTGGACAGACGATGCTGGTTGCTATAGTTACCGTGGTATGCTAACAGGCTAACAGGCTTGACACTAAGTAGGGCTGCTCTATTACGGGAAAAAAAAATCACGATTATATTGGTCAATATGGAAATCACGATTTAAAAAAACACAAAATGTTCAAATAGAAAGTGGTGTACAAATATGTATCGAGCTGTTTTGCAGTTTGTATAAAACATTTATTGAATAAAATTAATATACTTAAAAAAATGAAATGGCGATCAAAATGTGATTAATTGTACAGCCCTAACACTAAGTGTGTGTGTGTGTGTGTGTGTGTGTGTGTGTGTGTGTGTGTGTGTGTGTGTGTGTGTGTGCGTATGTGCGTGCGTGCGTGCGTGCGTGCGTGCGTGCGTGCGTGCGTGCGTGCGTGCGTACCTGACAGCGGTCACAGGTCAGCCCGGTGACGTTGGGTCTGCAGTCGCACTGTGCGGTGGTGACGTCACACACCCCGGTGACGGCCCCGCTGCGGTCACAGCCGCACTCTGAGGACACACGGGACGACATCACAACCCGACGGTCAACAACATGGCCGCCGTGTCCGCGACGCAGCTCATTGGCTCACACGACCGCTATGAGGGTGCGGATCGGTGTCCTCATTCTTTGAGATTTCGCCACCAGAAGTAGAAATTACACTCACACACACACACACACACACACACACACATACACACATACACACATACACACACACACATACACCCCCTCACACACACACATACAAAGAAACCCACACATCTGGGATTTACAAAATCAACATTTCATTGCTCAGTGTCTGTGTGTGACTGTGTGTGACTATGTGTGTCTGCGTGCGTGTTTGTCTATGTGCACACTTGTGTGCGTGTTCTAACCTCGGCAGTTCTTGGCGTGGACAGCGTCTCCATGGTAACCGGGTAGACAGGTGTCACAGTGAGCACCACCGGTGTGACGGAGACAGCGGAGGCACTCCCCGCTGGTCGCGTCGCAGTGGCCCGCCTCACTCACGTTCACGTTGCCGTGGCAATCACACCGCTTGCACACTCCTCCCGCTACCAGAGGGTTGCCGTAGAAACCATTCGCACACCTGGAACAGGACAAGAGAGGAGATGAGAGGAGGAGAGGTGAGAGAGGAGGAGAGGAGAGGAGGAGAGGAAGAGAGGAGAGAGGAGAGGAGAGGAGAGGAGAGGAGGGGAGAGGGGAGGGGAGTGAGGAGAGGAGGAGAGGGGAGAGGAGGAGAGGGGAGAGAGGAGAGGAGGAGAGGGGAGAGAGGAGAGAGGAGAGAGAGGAGATTGGAGAGAATAGATGGGAAAGAGGAGAGGAGAGAGGAGAGGAGGAGAGGGGAGTGGGGAGAGAGGAGATTGGAGAGAATAGATGGGAAAGAGAAGAGAGAGAAGAGGGCAGAAGAGGAGAGACTATAAAAGAAGAGAAGAGAAAAGAAGAGAAGAGAGAAGGAGAGGAGTAGTGTGTTTTTCTTACTTCTCACAACGGCTGCCAGCGTATCCCTCCTCACACCGGTCACATGACACACTCCCAGAATCCTCCAGGACACAGGTGGGACTGAAACTGAACCGAACACGCCATCAGTATAATTAGTAAAGTTATGAGTTGTAATATTACTGCTAGTATTACAGACGGACACGGAGACAGACAGACGGACGCACAGACCTGTTAGGGGGGGGTAGGGGACAGGCGCAGAGCTGGCAGTCCTCCGAGGTGCCCAGCGTGGGGTCACCATAGTAACCAGGTCGACAGCTGTCGCATAGAGGTCCCGTCGTGTTGTGGGAACAGCCCTGTAGAGGGGCGGGGCTTGTTACATCATTCCGTCACGCTGTCTCTGTCATCCCTCCGTGATTCAGTCGCTCCTCTATCACCAAACCTTCATTCTGTGTCTTGTCTATGTATGTGTGTGTGTGTGTGTGTGTTTGTAAATGTGTGTGTGTGTGTGTGTGCGTGCGTGGGTGTGTTTGTGCGTCTGCATGTGTGTGTGCGTGTGTGTGTATGTGTCTATGTGTGTCTGTGTTTACGTGTGTGTTCGCGTGAGCGCGCATGTGTGTGTGTGTGTGTGTATGTGTTTGTGTGTGCGTGTGTGTGTGTGTTTGTGTGCGTGTGTTGGTCTGTGTGTGCGCGTGCGTGTGTGTGTATGTATGTGTGTGCGCGTGTGTGCATGTGTGTGTGTGTGTGTGTGTGTGTTTGTGTGTGTGTGTGCGTGTGTGTGTGTGTGTGTGTGTATGTGTTTGTGTGTGTGTGCGTGTGTGTGTGTGTACTCACCAGGCAGACCCCGTTGATGTCACACTCGGCGGCGTGGTCGTTGCACTCACACTGCAGACACAACCCACCGAACATCACCCCCCCCAGCCGGTAGAACCCTGCAGCGCACGACTACACACACACACACACACCGCACACACACACACACACACACACACACACACACACACACACACACACACACACACACAAATACACACACACACATATAAATATATACACACTTGACTAGATGTTTAACATGAAAAAGGCACATATATACAACATCTGGATAATATCTTGATGTTTACTATTACACAGTATGTTTTGATTGGTTGAAGGACTGACCTCACAGGAAGTGCCTGCGTAGCCCCAGGGACACTCGCAGGTCTCCACGGCAACTGCCTGGAGACGATTGGCTGAGTTGGGATCAGCGATGTCCAGAGACATACGTCCAACACTGGAGAGAGGACACAGCTTTATCGATCAACTCTATATCTAGAAACACCTTAATCTATCAACTCTATATCTAGAAACACCTTAATCTATCAACTCTATATCTAGAATCACCTTAATCTATCAACTCTATATCTAGAAACTGCTTAATCTATCAACTCTATATCTAGAAACAGCTTAATCATAATATGAGGGGTGATAGATTAGGGGTGAGGGTGAGGGGTGAGAGTGAGGGGTGATAGAGGAGGGGTGAGAGTGAGGGGTGATAGATGAGGGGTGAGAGTGAGGGGTGATAGATGAGGGGTGAGGGGTGAGAGTGAGGGGTGATAGAGGAGGGGTGAGAGTGAGGGGTGATAGATGAGGGGTGAGGGGTGAGAGTGAGGGGTGATAGAGGAGGGGTGAGAGTGAGGGGTGATAGAGTGAGGGGTGAGAGTGAGGGGTGATAGATGAGGGGTGAGAGTGAGGGGTGATAGATGAGGGGTGAGAGTGAGGGGTGATAGATGAGGGGTGAGGGGTGAGAGTGAGGGGTGATAGAGGAGGGGTGAGAGTGAGGGGTGATAGATGAGGGGTGAGGGTGAGGGTCGATAGATGAGGGGTGATAGGTGAGGAGTGAGGGTGAGGAGTGATATCTGAGGGTGAGGAGTGATATTTGAGGGTGAGGGGTGAGGAGTGATATCTGAGGGTGAGGGTGAGGAGTGATATCTGAGGGTGAGGGTGAGGAGTGATATCTGAGGGTGAGGGGGGAGGGTGAGGAGTGATATCTGAGGGTGAGGGCGGTCTCTCACCCCAGCGGCCCGCTGGCGGAGGCGTTGAGCCGGACGTTGACCCTGAGGGTCGTGACCCCGGCCAGGACGGTCAGGAGGTCGTCTCGGGTCACGCGCCCGATGCCGCGCTCGTCCACGAAGCTCTGGGGGGTCATCGCCATGGAGACCGACTGGTTGGCCAGCGGCGTGAGGAAGAGGAGGCGAGGCAACGACTGACGAAGGCTTTTACCGTTACCCTATGAGAGAGAGAGGGGGAGAGAGACATAGAGGCCCAGTGAGAAGAGAGAGAGACAGACGGTGAGACGAGAGAGAGACGGACGGTGAGACGAGAGAGAGACGGACGGTGAGACGAGAGAGAGACGGACGGTGAGACGAGAGAGAGACAGACGGTGAGACGAGAGAGAGACAGACGGTGAGACGAGAGAGAGACAGACGGTGAGATGAGAGAGAGACAGACGGTGAGACGAGGTCAGGTGTGTAGGGACGGGTCTCACCTCTATGATGATGTCACAGTGGGCGGGGACAGTGCGGTCGTAATTGTCCAATGGGACGTCGTAAAACAGCGACAGGTTGAGAAGGCCTCCGTATGACGCCAGCTACAGGCAGACAGGCAGACAGTAAATCAGACAGTCTTTAATTATCCTAGTATAAAGTAGTAGTAATACGTATCTAGCTCAAAACCAGGCAGACAGACAGGCAGAGTGACAGACGGACAGACAGACAGACAGACAGACAGACAGAAAGACAGACAGACAGACAGACAGACAGTATAAAATATAAGTAATATGTATCTAGCTTTTAAACTAGCTAGATAGACAGACAGTAATTATCCTACTAGAAAGTAGCATTAATTTAGTATCTTTCTAGCGCTACAGCCAACTAGCTCAGCAGACTCTTTGCGTACCTTGTTGCCGAGGAACCCCTCAGGCGCGGACCAGGACATGGTGTGTTGGTGGGCGGGGACGAAGGAGCGGTTTCCTGGGAGGAGGTCGTTGTCATGGAGCTCACGGATGGCGGTTGAGGGGAGGAGCCTCCCGTTGGTGTGCACCGTCTGAGGACGCAGTAACACTTTCAACGTCTCCGCGCCGATAAAGCTTTGAGTCGTGAATCTCTGAAGGTATCTCAGCGTGTGTGAATGCGTGTTTGTGTGTGTGTGCATGTGTGTGGTTGCCTGCTTGCTAGTGTGTGTATGTGTATGTGTGTGTGTGTGTTTGTATGCGTGTGTCTGCGTGTGTGTGTGCGTGTCTGTGTCAGTGCTTGGGTGTGTGAGTGTACGCGCTTGCTTGAGTTTGTGAGTGTGCGCGCGTGTGTGTGTGCGTGTGCGTACATGTGTGTGCGAGCGTACTTACGCGTGTGTGTGCGTGCGTGCGTGCGTGCTTGTGTGTATGGCGCATGCATGTGTGTTTGCCCATGAATGTGGGTTTGAGGGTGTACCTGGGACATGGACCATGAAGAGCTCTCACACACGTCTGAGACCCCGAAGCAGAAGCAGTGGCTGCAGCCCTCGGGGTCCGTCGCCTGCAGGTTGTAGTACCCTGACCTACACAGGTCACAGTTCACCCCCATCACGTTAACCTGGAGGAGGGGGAGGAGGGGGAGGAGGGGGAGGAGGAGAGGAGGAGGAGGGGGAGGAGGAGAGGGAGGAGAGGGAAGGAGGAGAGGAGAAGGGGGGGGGAGGAGGAGGGGAGGAGGAGAGAGAGGGGAGGGGGGAGGAGGGGAGGAGGAGAGAGAAGAGAGGGGAGGAGAGGAGGGGAGAGGAGAGAAGAGGAGAGGAGAGAGAGGGGAGGAGGAGAGGAGGAGAGGGGGGGGGGAAGAGGATAGAGGAGGAGGAGAGGAGAAGAGGAGAACCAGGTGAGACAATTATGGCAACAGAAGGAGAGAGGAGAAGAGGAGAGGAGGTGAGAAGAGAGGATGGGAGGGGCAAAAAGGAGAATTGGAGGAAAGGAGGAGAAGGAGAGGACCGAGGAGAAACGTGACAGGTCAGACCGATAGGAGGGGAGAGGAGGAGTAGGGAGGAGAGGGGCGAGTGAGTCAGAGAAAGAGATGAATTAGTTCCGTCTGTGTGTGCGGTGCTGGGGAGCAGAGGTGCATTGTGGGGGGTGTCGTGCGTACCTTGCAGGCGCAGGGGGAGCAGGGGTCGGTGTTGGTGCTGCCGGCGAGCTGACACTCACAGGCGGAGCAGGAGGGGAAGTCTCTGAAGCCGAACGCACAGCGGTCGCACCGCCGCCCCGTGAAGCCACGCCTACACTCACACTGACCCGCAGTCACGCCTGGACACACACACACGCACACACACACATCATGATCATCATCATCACCATCACCATCACCATCACCATCATCATCATCACTATCATCATCATCATCATCATCAATATGGGTACAGCAGACTAGTAAATAATATTTCTATGATAAATAACAATAGTTAATGCATTTATAACAGTATTAGTGAGCAGGTGAGTAAGTAGATATAATAGTATTAGCATAAGTATTGATTAGAAGTAATAATAGTTTGAGTATTGATAAGTTGTAATAAGAGTATAAGCATAAGTATCGATAAGTACTTATAATACTATAAGTATTGATTAGAAGTAATATTAGTTTGAGTATTGATTAGCAGTAATAATAGTATGAGCGCTGATTGGCTAATAGTATTGATCCTCAGTAGTACCTGTGTGGGCGTCGTCGGGGGAGCACGTGGCCGACCTCGACCCTCTGAGGTCACAGTCACACTCTACACACGGAGAGTCAGCGTAGGGGGACACCTACACACACACACCGCACCCACACACGTACACACACACACACACACACACACACAGACAAACACACACACAGACACACACACACAGACAACACACACACAGACACACACACCGCACGCGCACACACACCGCACCCACACACGTACACAGACACACACACACACAGACACAACACACACAGACAAACACACACACAGACACACACACACACAGACAGACAAACACACGCACACACACAGACAAACACAGACACACCGCACGCACACACACACACCGCACACACACACACACACAGACACACACAGGGAAAGAAAATATATAATCTAGTATCTGAAAAGTATGTAGATATATATAGACATCGATATCAATATCTGTAGATGTACGTTATGTGTTTCTATAATTATTATGAAGGGGTTGTCAGTACCTGGGCCGGTCTGTAGAAGGTGCGGGCGCAGGTCTCACAGTTGACCCCCGCTGTGTTCTGGGAGCAGCCGACACAGACACCGCCGCCCTGGTGGTCCCCCTTGGCGTTGACACTCAGCCTCAGATCAGACACCGTCTGGTTGTGGAAGCAGGTCTCCGCCTTGTTGTGGCAGTTACACTCTGGAACACACACACAATGAGGTAGGGGTTAGACAGTACAGAGACGGGTCATTAAGGAGCAG
>NC_044070.1:19719246-19723800 GCF_902167405.1 Gadus morhua | reverse complement strand
AACACACACACACACACACACACACACGCACACACACTCACAGAAACGAAAGCTTTTATTTGTATGTTAGTTTGAAAGGTTCTTTTTATTTTCTATGTTTATTTATTTGTATTTTCTCCATCTTCAGGTCAGGGTAGACGTCAGAGTCGTCTTAGAGCCCGCAAATAGAACGCCCTGAACTATGTCTGGCTTACAGAAACTGTGTGCGTGTGTGTGTGTGTGTGTGTGTGTGTGTGTGTGTGTGTGTGTGTGTGTGTGTGTGTGTGTGTGTGTGTGTGTGTGTGTGTGTGTGTGTGTGTGTGTGTGTGTGTGTGTGTGTGTGTATGTGTGTGGTGCGGGGGTTAGAAACAACCTACTCTTCATCCTTTATCTGTTGGACAGCCATAAGAATATACGTGTGTGTGTGTATGTGTGTGTGTGTGTCCATGTGTGTGGGTTAGTGTGCAAGTGTGTGTGTGTGTGTGTGTGTGTGTGCGAGTGTGTCTGTGTATGGTTGTATGGTGTGTGACTGTGTGTTTTGTGTGTGTGTGTGTGTGTGTGTGTGTGTGTGTGTGTGTGTGTGTGTGTGTGTGTGTGTGTGTGTGTGTGTGTGTGTGCTGTGTACGTGTGTGTAAGCATGCTGTGTGTGTATTCAGAAGTTACCGAGTGCATTACTCACCATATGCATCAACACACAGCCTCGGGCGAGAGACACTGAGAGATAGAGGAGGGAGAGAAGAGAGAGAGAGAGAGACAGTGAGAGAGAGGAGAGGGAGGGAGGATTGACCTTGAGAATCAAACAGAAAAATAAGTTAGAGAAACAGACAGCCACCATATCTTTACACCGGCTGAACTCAGGCTCAATAACTTTAAAGAGGTTGAACTCAGTCCCGATATCTTTAAAGAGGCTGAACTCACCCTCCATATCTTTAAAGAGGCGGAATCCAGCCTCAATATCTTATAGAGGCTCCACTCAGCCTCCATGTATCTACAGTATATTAGACGATCTCAGCTAAAACCAATGCGTGTGTGTTTGACTTGTTAGGTCCTTTATTAAAGTCAATCACTTATTTAATTGTTCTGTGTGTGTGTGTGTGTGTGTGTGTGTGTGTGTGTGTGTGTGTGTGTGTGTGTGTGTGTGTGTGTGTGTGTGTGTGTGTGTGTGTGTGTGTGTGTGTGTGTGTGTGTGTGTGTGTGTGTGTGTGTCTGCCTTGGTCCTTTGATTGGTTGATCATTTATTTAATTGTTCTCTCCATGTGTGTGTGTGTGTGTGTGTGTGTGTGTGTGTGTGTGTGTGTGTGTGTGTGTGTGTGTGTGTGTGTGTGTGTGTGTGTGTGTGTGTGTGTGTGTGTGTGTGTGTGTAGGACGCTGGCTAAGAAGCGTAAGGAGACCAGTTCCCGGCAGGAGATGACGGTGATGGTCAACTCCATGGACAAGAGCTTCGCTGAGCAGGGGACCAGCTACCAGGCGGACACTCACACACTCACCACACGCAGTGAGTCCACACACACACACACACACACACACACACACACACACACACACACACACACACACACACACACACACACACACACACACACACACACACACACACATTCACCACACGCAGTGAATCCACGCACACACACACACACACACACACACACACACACACACACACACACACACACACACACACACACACACACATTCACCACACGCAGTGAATCCACGCACACACACACACACACACACACACACACACACACACACACACACACACACACACACACACACACACACACACACACACACGCACACACACACGCAGTGAGTCCACACACACACACACACACACACTGACAACACAAAGTGAGTCCACACACACTCACTCACTGACCCAAGCAGTGAATCTCTCACACGCACACAAACACTGATCACACAGGGTGAGTCTCACACATACACACACACTCACAGAAACACACACACACACACACACACACACACACACACACACACACACACACACACACACACACACACACACACACACACACACACACACTGACCAAAGGCAGTGAGTCTCAGACACAATGACCACCCGCAGTGAGTCACACACACACACACACACACACACACACACACACACACACACACACACACACACACACACACACACACACACACACACACACACACACACACACACACACACACACACACACACAGATGACTTGATGACTGAAGAGTTCTCTCTCACTCTCTCTCTCTGTCTCCAGAAGAATTGAAGTGTATCCCTGAGCGATTGTCTCTATCTTTATTGCAGGAGAGAAAGGGAGAATGAGAGGGATAGAGAGACAGACACAGAGTTAGAGATATGGAGGACAGGAGAGCGCTAGAGAGAGAAAGAGAGACAGATAAAGGGATGGAGAATGCAGGAAAGAGAGAGAGAGGGACATTTTTAGGAAGGCACATACAAGAAAAGAGAAAAGGTAGGCAGGTTTCCCTTTCAAGAAGAAAGTCACTAACAAAAAACAATTGGGAAACAATAAGGCAGAGAGAGGGAGTGAGGAGGAGAGAGTGAGCAGGGGAGAAATGAGAGAAGGATTGAGGGTATAAATCTGTAAATGCTTTCTTCTCTCTTCCACGTACAGCAGTTAGTCACCCACCACAATTAGACACACAGGAAACACATAAGCACATGCACGGCAATTATGCGCACGCACAACGCAATTACACACATAAACACACACTCTCAAATTGGACACACCTACACGCTAAACACGATCAGCAATAGGCCTGACACACGCTGGGACACGCACACACATCTTGAACAAGGATATATTAACATAATAATGATAACGCTGTACCCAACCACATCACGGAGTAGGCTGTACAATGATGCTTTGCTATCGCATGCTAACAGTACCATGCTGTAGAGCAAAGCTTTGCTATCAAATGCTAACAATGCAATTCTGTAGCACTTTGCTATGCCATGAAATGCTAACGGAGCGATGCTATAGAATAGAAATACAATGCTACCACATGCTAAGAGTACAATGCTGTAGAACTATGCTATCAAATGCTAGAGGATCTACTTCAGTGTGACCCGATCTGTTCGGAACGATGGGATCAACACGAGCGTGTGTACTGATCCGTCAAGAACGGAAGATCTACCGCGCTGTGTTCCGATCCGTTCAGAACGACGGTTCAACTCCGGGGACGACGAGGTCTAAGAAAGCGCACAGCTTGGGTGTACAGTGGAGACGGAGAGAGTGTGAGGTTATTGCAGAGCACAGTGTGTGAGCGTATCGGGAGACTCTGCATGCAGAGTGAGGCGTTGAACCACAGGTTAGATGACTAACAGACACAACACTGGAGATGTTGTTGTCACTCGCCCGAAGATAGAGAGGGGGGCGAGGGGAGAGGAGGGCTGACTGCAGGTCACATGACTAACTACATTTGATCACAACATGACATACTCCCACACGGAGTTAGAAAGAGAAAGACAGAGCGCGGGAGTGAAAGGGAGGACGGACACACATCTTTTTTTAATCCTTATTTTCTGACTTCTTGGACTTTCTCTGCTCGGCAGCGTGTATGTAACGCTTTCCGCGCCAATAAAGCTGCTGGTTTTAATTGAAGAGGAGATTTAAGAGCATAGAGGGGAGAGTAGAGAGAGCGAAGGTGACCAGGTGTGGGAGGGGGGAAGTGGGTTGAAGGAGGAGATGGTGTAGGAGGGGTGGAGGTAGGGTAGAGGTTGAGCAGGTGTAGGAGAGGGGGAGGTAGGATGGAGAGGGAGGCGATAGAGGGCGTAAGGGAGAGGGGGGAGAGGGGGGAGAGGGGCTGGAAAAGGCGGAGGAAGGGGGAGAGGTCAGCAGTCCTCCCCGAGGTGTTGGAAGGTGGAGAGGTTTGGGGGGGGGGGGGGGAGGGGTTGTAAGTGGAAGAGGGTGGGAGTAAGGGGGAGAGTGCAGCAGACCACCTTGAGGTGATGATTCTTGGACTCAAGGCTGAGTCTGAAGCTGACACACGCTGGCATCTCCCTTCTCTCAATGTGTCAGGAAATCACTTTAGACACGCCGCTCATGTCCTTTAGGAACGCCGCTAATAACATCGAGACACACCGCTATAACATTTATACCAATGGTAACCTCTTTAGAGGCACAGCTTATAGCATCTAGTTACACGGCTAATAACATCTAGATGCAACGCTGATTATATCTAGATACACCGCTAATAACATCTAGAAACACTGCTAATAATATCTAGAACAGTCGCTAATAACATCTAGAAACACCACTAATAATATCTAGAACAGTCGCTAATAACATCTAGGAACACCGCTAATAATATCTAGAACAGTCGCTAATAACATCTAGAAACACCACTAATAATATCTATAACAGTCGCTAATAACATCTAGAAACACCGCTAATAACCCTTTGTATCACCGCTAATACACTTTAGAAACAGCTTATGCACTTCAGGAACATCCATCCCTGCTCTAACAAATCTCTTCTACGACAGAATTTGGCGTTGGGTCAGGGGGCCACTATCATTATTTTCTCGGGACAAAAACCGCACGCTCGACTG
>NC_044070.1:19706746-19716746 GCF_902167405.1 Gadus morhua | reverse complement strand
CTCACTCATACCTATAGACATATTGGGCAGGGTAACCGTCAGAGTACATTGATGTGGCAAACGATAAGGTTTAGACACAGCGAGGATAGTGGAATATGAATTCAAATATATTTCTATCCATGTACAATTTTTTAAATGTAAAGAAGAAGTCACATTCCCTGCTTCCTACCCTGATTCCATCTAACAGGAGCCACAAACCTCCCCAACAGTAGCCCCAAACCCCCCAACAGTAGCCCCAAACCCCCCTAACAGTAGTCCCATACCCCCCTAACAGTAGCCTTTAGCACTCCTGACAGTAGCCCCTAACACTCTTAACCGTGCCCACTGCCTCCGTCCGTTGACTGATCCCCGTTGACTTTGAATGGGGACGGACGCGCAATGCATTGTGGGTCCGTTCGCTCCGTCAAAAAGTTTGAAAAATGTTCAACTTTTTCGGCAGCGACGGATCCGTCATCCAATCAGATCGCGTATGCAAATGTGTGCAATGTGTCGGGCTCTTACGACCCCGGAAAGCTCCCCCATCCGTCAGCCAAGCCTTCCGACGTCCTTCTGACTGACGGTGCAGTGGGCATGAGGCGTAACACTCCCAACCTAGCCCCTATCACTCCTAACCCTAGCCCCTAACACCTCTTACCCTAGCCACTAATTCCTCTTACCCTAGCCACTAATTCCTCTTACCCCAGCCCTAACACCCCTAACACTAGCACAAAGCCCTTGCCCTTAGTCCCGATAACCCTAGCCCATTTGCCCCCCTAATGCTAGTCCCTTATCCCAAACCCTAACTTTGGCCCCTTTAACCCATAACCCTAGCCCAACCCCTTTTACCCTAGCCCCTAAAACCTCCTACCCTTGTCCCCAACATCCCTAACCTCCTTAACCCCTGGCACCCCTAAATCCCCTAGCCCAAACCCCTAACTGCCCCAACGGTGGAGCAGGAGCACATAATGGTCTCATCCATCCCTACGCCAACGTGCCTCCGAGCCCGACAGCAGCGCAGGCCCAATAGGCGCTACGTAGCATTCCGACGGAGTCAGGGCCAGCTCAGCAGGGAGGGCTAGCAGCTGGTTGTGTTTCACCGCCTGATGTGTTTGCTAAAGAGATTCAAACCTGCTCCATAATCCACTCCATAGTTAGCCCAGGAGGTCCAGGCCAGGCGAGCTAGGCTAGGGGAACGGAGCAGTAGCCTTAGAGGTAGGCTAGCCTTAGCAGCAGGCTAGCTAGCTAGTGCAGGCCGTCGGTACTGAAGCCATGTTGATGCTGACCCTCTGCCTCTCTCCCTCTCTTCTCTCTGTCTGTTTAAGTGCCCATTCATGGTAAGTTGGTGAAGCGGTTAAATCATTCTGGGTACAGGACGTTCTCCTCCTCCATCATGCACGCACATCTTGTTTGCATATTACCCACAATCCTCCTCATGCTGTCCATCGTGTCATCACCTGTCCATCAGTTAGCATGGCAACCCCACCCGACCCACGCACACACATCCCCCCCACTCGTGGAGTTGTGACATCATATCCTGTTCCGAAAGTAAGCCAACTAGGACTCAGTTGTCATCTGCCCAGGTGTCTGTCTGTCTGTGTCTCTCTCTCTCTCTCTCTCTCTCTCTCTCTCTCTCTCTCTCTCTCTCTCTCTCTCTCTCTCTCTCTCTCTCTCTCTCTCTCTCTCTCTCTCTCTCTCTCTCTCTCTCTCTCTCTCTCTCTCTCTCTCTCTCTCTCTCTCTCTCTCACTTTCTCCCTCACACCGATTGGCAGCTGTTGTTGTCGTGGTGCACGCTGTGTTTTCTTTCACTCAACCAATGACAAAACACAGCCTCCATGATGTCATCAAGTCTCTTCACCGAGTGGTTAGTTGAGTTTTTGAAGTGAAAGGCTAGCTAGTGAGGTGGTAGACAGACAGGTCACCAACTAGCTTATTAGTTCGAAGATAGACCTAGGCTAACTAGCTACCGAGCTAGTCTGCAGATAGATCTAGGGTAGCTAGTTGATCGCTAGTAAGAAATAGACTAGCTAGCTTTAGATCTAGGGTTAGGAGGGTCAGGGGAACGAGACAGTGTTCATGTTTCAGAATCACAGCAACACTCGCTGTCACACTATCAGATCTTATCCCTGCATTTGTTGCCATGGAAGCCATCCTGTATTTGTTGCCATGGTAGCCTTCGATGTGTTACCAATGTAGCCATCTCTGTATTGCCATGACAGCCATCCCTTTGTTCGTTACCATGGTAGCCACCCCTGTGTTACCATGGCATCCATCACCGTGTTACCATGACAGCCATCCCTGTGTCCGTTACCATGGTAGCCATAACTGTATTCGTTACCATGGCAGCCATCCCTTTGTTTTTTACTGTTGCAGCCATCGCTGTGTTCGTCTCTATAGCAACCGTCCCTGTGTCTGTCCCCATGGTAGTCGTCCCTATGTTTCCATGGCAGCCACCCATGAATCGCCAAGGCAACCATCCATGTTTTCGTTTCCATGACAGCTGTCCCCATGTCAGCCATTGCTGTGTTACCACGGCAGCATATGTCTGGATATTAGCACATGCGTGTTTTGCATGTGTCATGTGTCATATGGGGCTCGTAGCTACGCTAATGATAGCCATAGCTAGCAAGCTAGCTCTTGTCAAACAAGCTCTATTACAGAATAATGCGCTAATTTGACATGTTGTTCCAGCGTCGTTTATAATACAAACTAAGATTCTATTGTTATATTTTGCCTCAGTGTTGATATCTAAATAAAAAGTAGAGCTAAGGTGCTAATGGGACATGTTGTCTAAGTGTTGACCTTCACACCATCATCATCATCATCATCATGACCCTTTGTTAGATGTATGTTAGGAAGTAGGTTTTTGTGTGTTTGTCTGTGTGTGTGTGTGTTTGTAAATGTGTGTACGTGTCTTTGTGTGTGTTTGTGTGTAAATGTGTGTACGTTTCTGTATGTATGTCCTAATGTGTGTATGTGTGTGTGTTAAACTGTGTCTGTGTGTGTCCATATGTTTGTTGATGTGTCTGTATATATGTGTGTGTCTATATGTGTGTCTATACGTGTGTTAATGTGTGTGTCTATACGTGTGTTGATGTGTGTGTCTGTATGTGTGTTGACGTGTGTCTATATGTGTGTGTGTGTCTATACGAGTGTTGACGTGTGTGTCTACATGTGTGTTGACGCGCAGACGACAGCCAGACGCTGACCAGTGACACCAGTAGCCTGGTCCAGGCCCACGGCTTTAAGAAGCGGCCGGAGGAGCGCGAGGCCGTGCCCTACCAGACCGCCCAGCTGCACCCGGCCATCCGCGTGGCCGACCTCCTGCAGCACATCACCCAGATGAAGTGCTCCGAGGGCTACGGCTTCAAGGAGGAGTACGAGGTGAGAGCCGCAGTCTCCCGAACCGCTCAGCCCCCGAAACCCGAACTTTGAGCTCTAACCCGAACTCTGAGCTCTAACCCGAACTCTGAGCTCTAACCCTGAACCCTAACCCCCTAACCCTAACGCTGACCTCTAACCCTGAACCCTAACCCCCTAACCTACCTCTAAACCTGAACCCTAACCCTGACCCTGAACTCTGCCCCCAGTCCCCTAACATTATTCACGACCTCTGACCCCGAATCCTAACCCTGAACTCTACCCCAGTCCCCAAACACTGTTCATGACCTCTGACCCCGAATCCTAACACTGAACTCTGCCCCCAGTCCCCGAACACTACTCATGACCTCTGACCCTGAACCCTAACCGAACCCTAACCCTTAAAAAACGCGGTCTGCATCATCAACTCTGTTTGAGCAAAACATGTGTGGAGACATAAGACCCCCCAAAGTCATTCCTCCAGATCAGATCAGCGGAGAGCTCCTATGCTTGGTCTCCTAGGCCTGCTGACGGATGACGTCAATGGTTGAACTTTCTAGGATCTTTCTGCAGAACGGAGTTGATGTTGCATACCATGATTTATTAACAACACACGTATGAGGCACTACCGTTACATTATAAAATACACAACACATGTACGAAGCACTACTGTAATAAAACACACAACACACATATGAAGCACTGCTGTTATATTATAAAAAATACACAACCCACGTGTGAAGCACAACTGTATTAAAGACATAACACATGTATAAAGCAATACTGTTACATTATAAAATACACAACACGAATATGAAGCACTGCTGTTACATTATAAAATACACAACACAGGTATGAGGAATTACTGTTATATTAAAAATACACTACACTCGTATGAAGCTCTAATACACTACTGTTAAATACGAAAATGGCTACGATGACGGTTCTCCTTTAACCTAACCCTGAAATCTAACCACACACACACACACACACACACACACACACACACACACACACACACACACACACACACACACACACACACACACACACACACACACACACACATACACACATATCCATACATTCATGCATACATACACACACAACAACACACATACACACACACAAAACCCACACAGGAACATCAATAGCAGCAGTTAGGAGAGTGGAATCTTTCAGGCTCATGTATGTTTGTGGTTGTGTGTGTGTGTGTCAGTGTTGGTTTGTGCGTGTGTGGAGGGGGGAGAGGGGTGCATTCAACTTCAGTCATGAAGAAAAAGTTACTAATGGACGTTATTTTAATAGATGTCTTAGATATCTTCTCTCTCGCTCTCCATCCCCCATCTCTCTCTCTCTCTCTCCATCACCCATCTCTCTCACTCTCTCTCTCTCTCTCTCTCTCTCTCTCTCTCTCTCTCTCTCTCTCTCTCTCTCTCTCTCTCTCTCTCCCTCTCTCCCTCTCTCGCCCTCTCTCTCTCTCTCTTTCTCTCTCTGTCCTATCACACACACATGCATAATAGATTCTCCCTGGCAGCCAATGGTCAAAACAGTGAATGGTGTGTGTTGTGTGTGTATGTGTGTGTGTGTGCGGGGGGGGGGGGGGTTGTGTGTGTTTGTGTGTGTGTGTGTGTGTGTGTGTGTGTGTGTGTGTGTGTGTGTGTGTGTGTGTGTGTGTGAGAGTGTGTGTGTGCGTGCGCATGTGTGTGTGTGTGAGTGTGTGTGTATGTGTCTGGTAGAATGCTAGCGGCCTAGCCTCAGGGCTGTTCCATTATATATACTGAGTGTACACACACACACACACACACACACACACACACACACACACACACACACACACACACACACACACACACACACACACACACACACACATACACACACACCGATTTCACCCTCCATTTGCAGAGTTAGAGCTGCAGAATAGTTCCTGTCCGTCTCTCTCTCAGTCAGTCTGTCTGTCTGCATGTCCTTCTGCCTGCTTGCCAGTCTGTCTTGTTGCTTGCCTGTCCGTCTCAAAGATATTAAATGTTCTAAACTATGTGTTTTACACTATATGTATGGTTATGTGTATGTGTGTGTTTGTGTGCGTGCATGCTGTGCTTCTGTGTGTGTGTGTGTGTGTGGTGCCCGTATTCCCTTGTGTATACTATTATCGCACACACACACATACACAATTGTGTGTATGTGTGTGTGTGTGTGCATAGTGTTCTTAATATTTTTTACTGTTGAGGTTTTTGTAGTTTTTTAAACTGTGTATGTCTAGTGTTTTCAACTAGTGTTGGTCTACTGTATTTAACTGTAGGTGTGGTCGTTAGAGTGAGTGTGTGTGTGTGTGTGTGTGTGCGTGTGTGTGCGTGTGTGCGTGTGTGTGCGTGTGTCCGTGTGTGTGCGTGTGTGCGTGTGTGTGTGTGTGTGTGTGTGGGCAATGCATAGCAGACATTACTAGTCAATCACTGATGACTCTTATCTTCCTCATGCTTCTCATTAAATAACGTCTGATTGGACAGATTAACGAGGTAAGACAGCTTCAAGTATCTAACACCATAGCTGAGAGCTGACGGGCTAATGCTAACTGACAACCTCATGTTTGTTAAATATACCAGGTCATAGCTGTTAGCTGGCAGGCTAATGCTGACTGTGAAAATCATCTATATTACTGTGGATATACCAGGTCATAGCTGTTGTACTTTGAACATAATGTATCTCAGACACACTAGTTGATAGCTGTGAGCTGAGAGGCTAATGCTAACTGTTAAAAGCATATATCTTAGAGAATACATAACAGGTAATATCCTATAGCAGACAGACAAAATAATGTATCATAGAGAAGATATATCAGGGCATAGCTGTTGTCTGACTGGTTAATATTAAATGTTAAAATCATGAATATACCAGATCATAGCTGTTAGCTGAAAGGCTAGCGCTAACTGTTTAAATCATCTAAATACCTGGTCATAGCTATAATTGATAGGCTAATGCTAACTGTAAAAATCATATTATTATGGCTATACCAGGTCATAGCTGTTAGCTGGCAGGCTCATGATAACTGTTCACATAATGTTAGTGACTGATGTTTGTGATTCCGGCGTTAAATTGTCGAGAGCTTTGTTTCTCTCGACTTAAATATGAGTGTAACCCTCTGTAACACTCTGAGAATATAGAGAATTTATAATATGTTAGTTAACAGTCTGGGTTAGTTGTGTGCAATAGTTCTGCAATTAGTAATTGGTTCTTTGCTTAATTTCTCTTGTAGTTAACAATAAGTATACATCGTCTGAGTAGCTGGGGTGTATTTATGTTGCAGCAGTGTAACAGAATTAATCATTAACTGTTAATGAAGGAGGATTTAATGAAAAGAGAGATTCTTAAAAATAAATGTTATTTTTGTGTGGAATATATATTATATATGCTCTCAAGACTTGTGGTTTTCAAGATAGAGAGAGAGCGGGGAAAAAAGAGAGAGTGAGGGCAAGAGAGAGCGGGAGGAAGAGAGAGGGGGAGAGAGAGAGGGAGAGAGAGAGAGAGAGATAGAGCAAGATACAGGGGGAGAGAGAGCACAAGAGAGAGGGGGTGAGCAAGAGAGTAAAAGAGAGAGAGAGCAAGAGAGAGAGCGAGAGAGAAGGGGGGAGAGAGAGGGGGAGAGAGAGAGTGAGATCTGTGAACTCATGCGGTTCAGAAACTTCCCCCCACTGTCGTCCAATCAGATGAGTGCTTGTGAGCGGCGAGCCGAGGGCTTGGCCAATTGGAAGGTAGGAGGAAGAGCCTGAGGGGAGAAACAAGGCCCGGGGCTAGCCTAGCAGCGCTAGCAGGAAGCTAACTTAATAAGATATGAGGATTTAATGACTAGAGACTAGGATTGTACCTGCTACTAGTTATGTGGAACAACACAACCATAGTACTATATTATAGATATAAGTATGTATATGTATTTATATTTCTATACTCTTTGTCCACATAAACACAGTCTACTCACTACAGTTGGGAACTGCTTTACGTGTGTGTGTGTGTGTGTGTGTGTGTGTGTGTGTGTGTGTGTGTGCGTGTGTGCGTGTGTGCGTGTGTGTGTGCGCGTGTGTGCGTGCGTGCGTGCGTGCGTGCGTGCGTGCGTGCGTGCGTGAGTGCGTGTGTGTGTGCGCGCGCGTGTGTGTGTGTGTGTGTGTGTGTGTGTGTGTGTGTGTGTGTGTGTGTCTGTTGGGGGGAGGGTGGTTGTGGAAAGAAAATCAATGGGAATTATTTTTATTTTGAGAGAGACAGACAGACACTGATGGATATCTGTCTGTCTCTGCTCTTCAAGAGGCCATGCTCCATTAGGCATGATGTCATTCACTCCTCTTGTTAGGCATGATGTCATTCACTCCTCTGGTTAGGCATGATGTCATTCACTCATCTTCACGATGTCATACGCTGTTAGGCATGATGTCATTCACTCCTCTGGTTCAGGCATGATGTCATTCAGTCCACTTCGTGATGTCATACTCTGTTAGGCATGATGTCATTCACTCCTCTGGTTAGGCATGATGTCATTCACTCCTCTGGTTAGGCATGATGTCATTCAGTCCTCTTTGTGATTTCATACGCGGTTAGGCATGATGTCATTCACTCGTCTTCGTGATGTCATACTCTGTTAGGCATGATGTCATTCACCCCTCTGGTTAGGCATGATGTCATTCAGTCCTCTTCGTGATGTCATACTCTGTTAGGCATGATGTCATTCACTCCTCTTCACGATGACATACTCTGTTGGGCATGATGTCATTCAATACTCTTTGTGATGTCATTCTCTTCTCTGCATGATGTCATACTCTGCTTTATGTCATGCTCTGCATGGTGAGATTTAGTTTTCTGGTCGATTTCTGGCCATGTAACTAAATATCAGTTAACGTGGTTAGCCATGAGGTAGTAGCCTGTTTAGTTATGAGGTGATAGCCTGGTTAGCTTTGAGGTTGTTCGATATTAGGTGAAATATTAGGTGACTAGCTATTTGTGATTAACTATGTGTGACTAGCGAAGAGTGTTTAGCAAAGTGTGATTGGCTACACGTGGTAAGATGTGCTGGATTAGTTGTGTATTGTTAGTTAAGTGTGGGAAGTTATGTGTGGTTTACTATGTTTGATAAGCAGAGCGTTGTTAGCTGTGTGCGGGTAGCTATATTGGATTAGTCTGCGTAGTTAAAGATCCTAGAACGTTACTAAGTGTGTTTAGTTCGGCTTCCTGGGAGCCCTGGTTAAATGTTCAACTCTAGTTGCCATGGTTATCCTATCCAGGGGTATTATGGGTAATTGAGACATGAAAGGGACACTGAGGCTGACAGCTGGATGGACAAAGATGGAATGATGTCACAACGCTCGCGTGATTGGTCCTCTTGTCTCCAATACAAAACACCCTATCATTATCTAGTTCCACCGGAGATGAAGGGAGGGGAAAAGGAAAGAGAGGGAGAGAGAGAGAGAGAGAGAGGGAGAGAGAGAGAGAGAGAGAGAGAGAGGGAGAGAGAGAGAAGGAAAGAGAGAAGGAGTTAAGACTTCCTGAATGATAAGTGATTGAGAGAGATAGAGAGACTAGGGAGATCAGAGAGAGACACATAGAGAGAAAGAAATAAGGGGGAGGGGTAGGAAGAGACTGGTTTATGGTCAAGAAAGAGAAATAGAGAGAGAGTGAGAGACAGAGGTCGATGAATTGAGGCAGGGGAAGAGGGGGTTGATAAAGGCACGTATCAGACAGCTTTGAGACACATCAGACCAACTGTAGAGACTGTTTCCAAGTGTGTAGTTTAATAGCCACTGCCCGAGCCACTATGTTCAAGTTGTTCTGGATGGATTCACATGACGACTGTGTGTGTCTGTCTCTCTCTCTCTCTCTCTCTCTCTCTCTCTCTCTCTCTCTCTCTCTCTCTCTCTCTCTCTCTCTCTCTCCTTCTCTCTCTCTTTCCCCCTCTCTCTCTCTCTCTCTCTCTCTCTCTCTCTCTCTCTCTCTCTCTCTCTCTCTCTCGCTTTCTCTGTCTCCAGAGTTTTTTCGAAGGACAGTCCGCTCCGTGGGATTCCGCTAAAAAAGACGAGAATCGCCTGAAGAATCGCTATGGAAACATCATCGCCTGTACGTACCACATGACGGGACGGTCCATATGCTGCAACGGATGTCACATCGCTAACGGCTACCATGCTAACTGCATTGCTAACATTAATACTGATGCCATTATAATGCTAATGCTATGCTATTGGTTTTACTACAATGTCCTGCAGGCACACATTTAACATCACACAAATGCACACACACATACACAAGCACACACAAGCACACACACAGACAAACAGACAGACACACACACACACTGCCCTTTAAAGAAAAAAGCCTGTCTGTAGAAATGAGCAGCAGAGCAATCTCACCATTGTAAATAGAGAGTGACAGCTGTGACAGCCAATGAGCTTCAGGCTATAAACCTGCTGGGAGGAGCAAATAAATCAACAGAATAAATAAAATCTGTCACTCAGACAGAGAGAGAGACAGAGAGCGAGAGACAGAGACCGAGGGACAGAGAGCGAGAGACAGAGACAGAGAGAGAGACAGAAAGACAGACAGAGGGAGAGAGATAGAGAAAGAGAGACAGACGGAGAGAGATAGACAGAGCAAGAGCCAGAGAGAGAGACAAATAGCGAGAGACGGA
>NC_044070.1:19689246-19696746 GCF_902167405.1 Gadus morhua | reverse complement strand
AGTTAAACATTGAGTTATAGTTGTAAGTTATAAAGTATTATAAAGTGATAAATTCAGTTTGCCGTGTTCTTTTTGGAAAAAGTCGGCCGAATCAGGATCGCTTTAACTCACTTTATTTGGTAATGTTTTTGACTAGTCTCTATGAAGCAAAAGGAGGGGAATTGTATGGGCACGCGTGGAGATACACTTAGTAGGGCATCTGAAGGATGCGTTACCTGGAGCGTTCTAGCCCCCTGGGCTATGTGTTGTGACTTATCTACTGGGCAGGCGTGGACTCAGTTATGTGTTCTGATTGGCTAAGCATGGTGCTGAACTCCCGCCCCCCTGAATACCCGTATGTGTCTTTATGCTGTCCCTTGCGGCTATGTGTTGGCATTGCAAAAGTTGCAAAGTATTATATTTATTATCAGGGGTCAGGGGGTCAGTATTAGGAGGGGTCACTGATGATGTGGGCGTGTCACTGATGAAGTGGGCGTGTCTAATCTCTCCAGGAGCAGTACGTCTTCATCCATGACGCCATCTTGGAGGCGTGTCTCTGCGGTGACACCACCATCCCAGCCAATCAGCTTCGTTCGGTTTACTACGAGATGAACAGACTGGACCCCCAGACCAACTCTAGTCCAATCAAAGAAGAGTTCAGAGTAAGACACACCCCTTACACCCAAACAACTTACACACACACTCCTTACACACAAACACATGCACGCACACAACCTTACACACACCTACAGACCCACATCTTGGACACCAACCTTAGACACAACTACACAAACACCCACACTGTACAGGTCCATAAATACCTTAACATGAGGCGTGTCAGCAGGTGAGTGTTAAAGTTGTGGTACAGGTGTGTTAAAGGTGTTTTAAAGATGTGGTAAAGGTGTGTTACAGGTGTACTAAAGGTATGTTAAAGTTGTGTTAAAGGTATATTAAAGGTGTGTTAAAGGTGTGTCAAAGGTGTGCTACAGGTGTGTTAAAGGTGTGTTAAAGGTGTCGGTGCTACAGGTGTGTTAAAGGTGTGTTGAAGGTGTCGGTGCTACAGGTGTGTTAAAGGTGTGTTAAAGGTGTGTTAAAGGTGTGTTGAAGGTGTGTTAAAGGTGTGTTGAAGGTGTGTTAAAGGTGTGTTAAAGGTGTGTTGAAGGTGTGCTACAGGTGTGTTAAAGGTGTGTTAAAGGTGTTGGTGCTACAGGTGTGTTAAAGGTGCCGGTGCTACAGGTGTGTTAAAGGTGTGTTTGGGTGTGTTAAAGGTGTGTTACAGGTGTGTTAAAGGTGTGTTAAAGGTGTGTTAAAGGTGTGCTACAGGTGTGTTAAAGGTGTGTTTGGGTGTGTTCTCCCTCCAGACGTTGAACATGGTGACTCCGACGCTGCGTGTGGAGGATTGCAGCATCGCTCTGTTGCCGAGGAACCATGAGAAGAACCGCTGCATGGACGTCCTGCCTCCGGACCGGTGCCTGCCCTTCCTCATCACCATCGACGGAGAGAGCTCCAACTACATCAACGCCGCCCTTATGGACGTATGTGCATCATACATTGTATACATTCTTACACATACGCATACATACTTATCTACTTTTCCAAACACATGTAGGCAACTTAGATGGAGAGCTCCAACAACATCGATGACAGTCCTCCATCACTCTGTCTCTATCATCCTTCCATCATTGTCTTGTATCTCCTCCATGGTGGCTCTGACTTGTCTCTCCTCCATGGTGGTCCTGTCTCTCCCCCCTGGTGGTCGTGACTTGCTGCTCCTTCATGGTGGTCCTGACTTGTCTCTCCTTCATGGTGGTCCTGACTTGTATCTCCTCCGTGGTGGTACTGACCTGTCTATCCTTCACGGTGGTAATGACTTGTCTCTCCTCCATGGTGGTCCCGACTTGTCTCTCCTTCACGTTGGTCCTGACTTGTCTCTCCTCCTTCATGGTGGTGCTGACTTGTATCTCCTCCATGGTGGTACTGACCTCTCTCCTCCATGGTGGTCCTGACTTGTATCTCCTCCATGGTGGTACTGACCTGTCTCTCCTCCATGGTGGTCCTGACCACTTGTCTCTCCTCCCCGGTGGTTCCGACCTGCCTCTCCTGACCTGTCTCTCCTCCACTGTGGTCCTGACCACTTGTCTCTCCTCCCCCGGTGGTTCTGACCGGTCTCTCCCGACCTGTTTCTCCTCCAGAGCTACAAGCAGCCGTCCGCCTTCATCGTGACCCAGCACCCCCTCCCCAACACGGTGAAGGACTTCTGGAGGCTGGTGCTGGACTACCACTGCACCGCCATCGTGATGCTGAACGACGTGGACCCCGCCCAGGTACCTTATGGAAGATAATTAAGATAATATCACATCAGACTTGTGATTCGAGGAACCATGAGAAGAACCGCTGCATGGACGTCCTGCCTCCGGAGGACAGGCAGGACGCTGCATGTTGTGATTCGGCCTCAGGCCGAATCACAGCAGCGCTGATATAGAGCGACCACATTGCGACTTCGAGTGTGATATTGCTTTTATACAACAGTTATACTAGTAAAATGTACTGTAAACAATCATAATTGACAATAGATTGTGATTTGTTTGTTTATTTAATCAAATCAACGAATGAAATTGCTTCCGCCGACAAAAATAGATCCCCACTGAGCTGACTGTTGCCAAGCAACGTATACACAAAGCACCCAACAGTTTGTGTCAGTTAATGTAAGTTGGTCACAGCTGGAACGCGGCGTGATTTTGACAGTTGGTTTACAGTTTGGTGAACAGTCCGAGTGATGTTGGACGCTCATATCAGCGCTCCTGCAGAAGTCATGGAATGACGCTTGTCCAATCAGATTACTCGTTCAGAACCACTGTTGTATTATATATCATATAGTATGGAGCAGCCTTTCTCAAACTTTTTTCAGCCAGGGCACCTTTCAAAAGTGCATAAAATCTCAAGGCACCCCAGTGTAAAATATGATTAAAAACGACACTGCATAGCCTAAATGTAAATGCAAATGTCCTGTTTATTTAGACAGGACAGTAATGAACAGAGCATAATACAACTGTAAATATTAATAATAATAACAACTTCATAGCAACTTTATAGCACCTTTAAAAACACAGGTTTACAAAGTGCTTCACAAAACAATAAATCAGAGACACAAATGCCATAAAACCATAAGAGGTGGACCGCCCAAGCTATACAGCAACGCAGCCAATACAAGAACCCAACAAATTGAGACCAGGAGAACTCAAATGAAGTGCAGAGATAGCAGGAATGTTTTTCCATCATAGTGCTTGTTTTCGTTGTATGTTCTCTTTTTAGCCTTATCTACCTTTGCGACCTTTGGTGCAGACTCAGAGCTGGTGGACGAAGGCTCGCATGAAGTAGTAGGCTGAGACTCCATTTCAAAGTCAATCATGTCTGGTTCTTGTGGGGCTTTTCTTTTTAAAAAACTATCCATGATGCTTGTTCCTTGCTCTTTGTGAAATGTATTTTCGCGGTTAAATTATAAAACAATTTGCTGTGTGCTGCGCTGACACCGGTGGGGACGTCACGTTGCGTGAGACAGATTTTTATGGTTAATTTTATATATTTGTTTAACTAAAATGACTTTACAATTTTATTAATCCATTCAAGTAAGAATGTATTTATGCATTCAATATATTCATATATGTCATATATGAAATGTCAGATTTTTTATTTTTTATTTTTTAAATTAAATGTCAGAATACGTAATTTTTTGGCGGCGGCACCCCTGACACAGTCACGGGGCACCCCAGGGTGCCGTGGCACCCACTTTGAGAAAGGCTGGTATGGAGTATAATATATCATGTCATATCCAAAATATGCGGGGATAGATCAGGACTTACAGTTTAATGTATTGCAGGATATAATGTACATAATGTGTGTACTGTGTGTGTAGTTGTGTACTCAGTAGTGTACTCAGTAGTGGCCAGAGATCGGGTTTCTCAGTATAATGTATATAATGTACACAGAGCCGGTAGATGGACTGCATTTATATAGCGCTTTTCTACCGAGTGTCCACTCGAAGTGCTTGACAATATCGCCTGACATTACGAGGCGACCGGCGGCTCGTCGGGAGCAGTTAGGGTGAGGTGTCTCGCTCAGGGATACCTCGACACTCGACAAGCTGGGACCAGCTACCTTCCGCTTACCAGCCAACCCGCTCTACTCCCAGAGCCACAAGCCGCCGAGATCATATAACATGGAACATAATCTATTAAGTGATATTAAAATATTAAATGATACAAAATGTAGATAATTCATATAAAATATCATATAATATGTATATATATGTATTCTGCCTGTATTTGTGGACTGGCCAGAGTCTATTTGTATATACTGTATTGCAGTACATATAGTATATTAAGCGTGTTCTGTGTGTAGTTGTGTACTCAGTACTGGCCGGAGATCGGGGTCCACAGCCACGGACCTCTGCAGCTGGAGTTTGTTTCTGCCGACCTCGAGGAAGACGTGATCAGCCGGATATTCAGGATATACAACGCCGCACGGGTAAGACTTCACAACATTGTACTACAAATACTTACTTAGATGTACTAATACACATGGAGAATGGAAAATGGAAAATGATAAACATTCAAGATATGCAAAGCTGCACAGGTAATTCATACTTTACATTATGCTGCAAATACTTACTTAGATATACTTATACTCATGGAGGATGGAATAAGACATATATTTAGAATATACAACGCTGTACGGGTAATACTACTGTCTGTGTCTGTATTTTATCTGAGGTACGTTTGATCATTATATTGAGGGGTGTGTGATTCTGTGTTAAGGCCTGTTTGTATCGTGTCTGAGGAGCGCTTGTTACTCTACATTGAGGTGCGTTGGATTCTCTGTGTTGAGGCGCGTTTGTTTCTGTATATTGAGGCGCGTTTGATTCTGTATTAAGGCCTGTTTGAGTCGTGTCTGAGGAGCGCTTGTATCTCTATATTGAGGCGCGTTTGTTTCTTCATGTTAAAGCCTGTTTGCATGGTGTCTGAGGTGCGCTTGTTTCTCTATATTGAGGTGTTTGTCTCGCTATATTGAGGTGCGATTGTTTCTCTTTGTTGAGGCGTGTTTGTATCTTGTCTGAGGTGCGCTTGTTTCGCCCCCCCCCAGCCCCAGGACGGGTTCCGCATGGTGCAGCAGTTCCAGTTCCTGGGCTGGCCGATGTACCGCGACACGGCCGTCAACAAGCGCTCCTTCCTCAAGCTCCTCCACCAGGTGGAGAAGTGGCAGGAGGAGTACGGAGGGGGGGAGGGCCGCACTGTGGTGCACTGCCTGTAAGAACCCACACACACACACACAGGCACGCACACACACACACACACACACAGGCACGCACACGCAGGCATGCACACACACACACACACACACACACACACACACACAGGCACGCACACGCAGGCATGCACACACGCACACACACACACACACACACACAGGCACGCACACGCAGGCATGCACACACGCACACACACACACACACACACAGGCACGCACACGCAGGCATGCACACACGCACATACACACACACACACACACACACACACACACACACACACACACACACACACACACACACATGCATGCACACACACATGCATGCACACACACATGCACATACGCACACAAACACATCCACATATTCAGACACACACACACGCACACACGCACACACACACACACACACACACACACACACACATGCACATGCGCACACAAACACATCCACATACTCACACACACGCACACACACACACACACGGACACACACACTCACGCGCACACACACACACACACACACACACACACACACACACTCACACGCACACGCACACGCACACACGCACATGCACAAACACATGCACACGCACACACGCACATGCACACACTCACACACACATGCACACATACACACTCACGCACTCACATGCACATACCCACACACTCACACATACACACACATACACACACACACAGACATACACACACGCAAACACACTCACGGCTCGGCCCCTCCAAACATGTGGCCATCGCCTCCCATTCAATTTGTATTGGATATGTGCTCGCATGGAGCAAAGGATTCTGGGAAGGCTTGCGTGCAAGGGGCGGGACAAAAGTTAACTTAACTTAACTTAATGCCAATTAGCGCGTCTCGCAGCTCGCGTTCGGCCCTGCGATTGGTCGATCGACTGTCGGTTTGTACTAACGAATCGTAAGGACCAAAAAGTGCATGTTTTTTATGCACTTCTGGTGTTTTGAGCGTCTTGAATTGGGGTAGGCCATTTCCTGGCTATGTAATAATCAAAATTATATATTTGAGCCAAATTTAATAACATATTAACTCCTTCGTCCACTCACACACTAAATTGTACGGGGGAAGTAAAAATCATAATTGAAATATATTTCCTATTCCATCTTCATAAATGGAGGAACTATTAGCCTGGTCCTCTCTTTCTTGTTCCATGTAAACATCCTCTCAGCGGCCGAGTCGGTCAATACACAGGAGGAAGAGGAGGAGGAGGAGGAGGAGGGGGGGGCGGCAGGGAGGGGGAGGGATGACCCCTCACTCACCAGGGGTCATCGCCACGGCAGCACTAGAGCAGGAACTGCTCTGTCTGGCATTGTCGATGACGTGGGTGAAGGAGTGAATGAGTGAAGGAGTGAATGAGTGAACGAGTGAATGGGTGGATGAGTGAACGAGTGAGGGAGTGAACGGGTGAGGGGGTGGATGAGCGGATGAGTGAACGAGTGAGGGGGTGAATGGGTGGATGAGTGAACGAGTGAGGGAGTGAACGAACGAGGGAGTGAATGGGTGAATGTGTGAATTAGCGGATGAGTGGATGGGTGGAACTTGAGGCTCCAGGTTTGACTCTGCTTCCTTTAGACGTGTCCTGTGAATAACATTAATGACTAAATTGTGTCTGATAAAAAAAACGCTGTATGTTATCAGCTGCGTCGCTCACCAAAAATGCCGAAAACATCACAAAAAAACCAACATTGTTGGCCGCGTTATCTCACCGTGTGAGACAGGCTGATTCCCTCCTCAATGAACCCAGTTTGAGGCCAAAAACAAAAGCATAACGGCAGCTCAGCAAACTGGTTTTGGTAACCACAGGTGTCTGGAGTAGAAGGCGGTTAAAACAGTTATCTGTAGATTAGTAAATGCAATATTAAGGTGATGAATCTGGATGTGGGCTTGTGTAAATTTCATTATACACTCATAAACTCATGAACAACACAAACTGTGCTGACGTTGTAAACATTAGTGTACCTCCTCAAAGCATCCTGTTCCCAAGACCCAAGAAGCCATTTAGGTAGTTGAGAATATTGTGTTCATAATACATGTTCATGTATAAAATACGGGGGATATGCGTTCATGTCCCAGAAAATGAAATGATGCCATTGGCTGTAAACAAGCGCGTGGGGGGCCAAGGGGGGGAGATCGGAATCTAAAGGTTCCACATTGTTCCACAGTTTTAAAATGCATGGTGTTAA
>NC_044070.1:19669246-19686746 GCF_902167405.1 Gadus morhua | reverse complement strand
CTCCCCTCTGCCTCCTCTTTCCTCCTCTCTCCTCATCTCCTCCTCCCCCCTCCTCTTCTCCCCCACCACCTCCCAAGTCCCGGAGAACTACTGAAACAGGAGGAGGAGGAGGAGGAGGAGGAGGAGGAGGAGGAGGAAGAGGAGGAGGAGGAGGAGGAGGTGGTGGAGAGCCTTGCTGCACTGCCTTGTTTTAAACTCCACACCTCATGATGTATATGCTTGTATAGAAACATGTACAGTTCACCAATATGCATGTGCAAACACTATTGTTCTGTGTTTGTCTGTCTATCACACACACACACACAGACAGACACATACATACACACCACACACACACACTTACAAACACACAGGCACACGCTCAGAGACGTCACAGGTTTACAAAGGGCTGATGGTGATGAGATATGATTAGATGATTTTTTTTTTTATCCGTTTGTTGTGAGTTCATCGCTAAAAAGATCAAAGGAGTGTGGAGAGACTTTCCCTGCATCCCTTCGTCATGGAGATCAAGATCAAGATGGATGCCCTGATGTTTACACAGCGTCCAAAGGATAAAGGAGATCGATAGGAGACGTTCTTCCATCCCTACACCCCTTCATCTCCACCCCTATGTCCGTTCGTTGCGAGTGTATGTTGGATGTGAGTGTGTGTATGGTGTGTGTGGTGTGTGTGTTAGTGTGTTTGTGTGTGTGTGTGTGTGTGTGTGTGTGTGTGTGTGTGTGTGTGTGTGTGTGTGTGTGTGTTGGGATTCTGTGTTCATACTGTACATAACGACACCACTATTTATTCCTGCACACAGTCTTGGTGTTGATGTCATGAATATTATTAATATTGTTGTTATTATTGTTGCTGTTGTTGATATTGTTGAGAGAGCAGAGAGCGACAATCATGGTGGATTTTACGGAACCGTTCAAACTGGATCAAACTGGAAAGGACCGCTTCAGACTGGTGCAGACTGGTGTGTTTTGGCCTCTCCGGGCTGCCGTAGATCTCTGACACCCTTGAGTCACCGACAGGAGACAGGAAACAGGAAACAGGTGTTGGACCAGACACTGTGGTCTTTAACACACACACACACACACACTAATAGACGCACGCACACACTCTAATAGACGCACACACAGACACACACATGGGGTAGACATGCCATCAGAGGTCTGGATCCCACAATGACCACTGGCCTGGCCCTATGATCCCTGAAGGGAAGTGCTGGTCCATACACACATGCGCACCTACACACACACACACACACACACACACACCTACACACACCTGCAACGGTTCTGAGGTTTTGATTGGTTTGCTCTGTCGGGTCATGTGATCCGATGTATCGTACAGATTTTATTTATATTGTATGATTGCAAAAGATGAATACAGATGTATACACAATACTGCAGGCTCTTCTGTCCTTTATGCTCTGTGTGTGTGTGTGTGTGTGTGTGTGTGTGTGTGTGTGTGTGTGTGTGTGTGTGTGTGTGTGTGTGTGTGTGTGTGTGTGTGTGTGTGTGTGTGTGTGTGTGTGTGTGTGTCTTCGTATGCGTGTGTGTTTTCCACACGAGACCTATTATTTCCGTTTAAAGTAATGGATAGTTCTGTGAAATAAATCTATCATACATCGACCTGACTGGTTGACCTCAAAGTGCCTCAGAAAAGCCACTTTGAGGTCACAAAACGTCACGAGAAAAACCATCCGGGTCGGAGAGGAACATTCCAAAACAACGATTTAACAGCTATTTGTTCCAAATGAAGCTCTTATTTTAAGAAATAGTGACAAAGTGGAAAAGATGACCATGGCAACAATCATAAAAGACCCATTTCAACGTTTAAAGCTAAATAAATTTGTTTTTGGGTTCAATGGCTCTTAAAACTAGCTCCTTCCACTTGTTTTTTTAGGATCTATATCCGGTAAAACCCTTATTATGAACAGTCCTAGTCAAAGCAGATATCGTTTGGTTTGATAGGCCTATGTTGTTTTTACGTACGAAAAGGTAGTATTTTCAATAGCATGTGACTACGCATCTACATTGGTTTGTACGGTAAGGCACTTTTGCGCCGACGTTGACTTCATGGTGATCAATTGTGTCTCATAAACTGAGAAATATTTTCTCGAATGGAACGCGAAAAATTATATTTTAAGATAGATATTTTATTTGTTGAAATAAATAGTCATGTCTTACCCAATATGTATTTCATGTTTATCTTCCTTCATAGTATTAACAGCGTAATGGGGATTACTTTATCTGATTATAAAGGAATGCTACAGTAAAAACACTTGAAAATCATCACAGAGGTACCAAGGGATATGTTGAAACAGAATATGGTGTAGTTGGAGGAGTTTTTGGAGAATGGATTTGATTATTTGAGGAATTTTCTATGTCGGCGACAAGTTTGGCGCTTTTTTTTTTAATTTTTAGTC
This sequence comes from Gadus morhua, assembly GCF_902167405.1. Taxonomy (NCBI): domain Eukaryota; kingdom Metazoa; phylum Chordata; class Actinopteri; order Gadiformes; family Gadidae; genus Gadus; species Gadus morhua. The sequence goes on along the minus strand of NC_044070.1, from coordinate 19,684,330 downwards.
GACCCTGGCTTGCTTCTTCCGGCTGAGTTCGTCTGGAGGTGCAAGAGGGGCTCTAGCCCCACCAGCCCAATGCAATGTGTATTGGACTGGAGACATTGAAATGCGTATGCTCAGAGTGTTTCTCTGTTGAAGTGAACGAAGATTCCTTTTCTTCCTGGTGGGGCTAGCCGCTAGCCCAATATGCGCCAGTATGTCCATGGTGTGGACTTGGGACCGTTAATATCCCAGGATGCATTTCGCATTCCTGTTTTAAAATATCAGTGTGTAAGCTATAAAATAGGCTATATAGGAACATTTTAAAAGTATAACAAAGATGGAGGCCTATTCAACATATTTGCATACTATTATTTTAAAATGAAAGGGGTTTTGTTTTACATAATTTGTTTATTGTATAAGTCGCTGATGGAGGAAACCCATCGCAACGGAAATGTAAATTTACATTTAGGGCATTTAGCAGACGCTTTTATCCAAAGCGACTTACAATAAGTACATTTGTCATAAGAAGTGCATCAATATATCGCTGTCGGTACAGAAAGGATGTTCATAGAACCAAGTGCAAGTAGCCTACCATAATCGCTAGGTCAATCAATTCCCCGTGTTACAGCCATGATAACAGCTACTGCAGTTGCTACACAGTTAAGTACTACAATACAATACAATACAATACAATACAATACAATACAATACAATACAATACTGTATTGTATTGTAAAATACAATACAATAAAAATGACAGTGTTAGGCCTTATGTTTTTTTTCATGACGACCAATAAAATTCGACAGTGTTACCCCTTATATTTTATTCGAAAAAGACAACAGTGTTAACCCTTATGTTTTTATTCATGACGACCAATAAAAAAACAACAGTGTTACTCATTATGTATTTTTTCATGACGACCAATAAAAAACAACAGTGTTACCCCTTGTGTTTTTTTAGCTCACAGCTCTCTCCACTTCCCACTGAGATTTGTTATTCTTTTATGTCTGAGGTTATATATGACAATATAATAGTGCAATAGACATGATAGCATTACGTTTAAAATGAAAGATATTGTGTTTTCCACAGAATTTGAGCCGCGTGTGTGTGTGTATTTCCCTTACGTTTTTTTTCATGACAACCAATAAAATACGACAGTGTTACCCCTTATATTTTATTTTACAAAGACAACAGTGTTACCCCTTATGTTTTTTTCATGTCGACTAATAAAAAACAACAGTGTTACCCCTTATGTTTTTTTCATGAGGACCAATAAAAAACAACAGTGTTACCCCTTGTGTTTTTTTTCATGACGACCAATAAAAAACAACAGTGTTAACCCTTATGTTTTTTTTCATGACGAACATAAAAAACAACAGTGTTACCCCTTATGTTTTTTTTCATGACGACCAATAAAAAACAACAGTGTTACCCCTTATGGTTTTTTTCATGATGACCAAATAAAAACGACAGTGTCACCCCTCATGTTTCATTTGATAATAACAACAGTGTTACCCCCTATGTTTTATTTGGTAAATATCGACAGTGTTACCCCTTATGTTTTTTTTCATGACGACCAATAAAAAACAACAGTGTTACCCCTTATGGTTTTTTTCATGACGACCAATGAAATACGACAGTGTTACCCCTTATATTTTATTCGACAAAGACAATAGTGTTAACCCTTATGTTTTTTTTCATGACGACCAATAAAAAAACAACAGTGTTACCCCTTATGTTTTTTTTCATGACGACCAATAAAAAACAACAGTGTTACCCCTTATGGTTTTTTTCATGACGACCAATAAAAAATGACAGTGTCACCCCCTTATATTTTATTCGACAAAGACAACAGTGTTAACCCTTATGTTTTTATTCATGACGACCAATAAAAAAACAACAGTGTTACCCATTATGTTTTTTTTCATGAGGACCATTAAAAAACAACAGTGTTACCCCTTATGTTTTTTTTTTCATGACGACCAATAAAAAATGACGGTGTTACCCCTTAAGTTTTTTTTCATGACGACCAATAAAAAACAACAGTGTTACCCCTTATGTTTTTTTTCATGATGACCAATAAAAAACAACAGTGTTACCCCTTATGTTTTTTTTCATCTTGACCAATAAAAAACAACAGTGTTACCCCTTATGTTTTTTTTCATGACGACCAATGAAATACGACAGTGTTACCCCTTATATTTTATTCGACAAAGACAATAGTGTTAACCCTTATGTTTTTTTTCATGACGACCAATAAAAAAACAACAGTGTTACCCCTTATGTTTTTTTTCATGACGACCAATAAAAAACAACAGTGTTACCCCTTATGGTTTTTTTCATGACGACCAATAAAAAATGACAGTGTCACCCCCTTATATTTTATTCGACAAAGACAACAGTGTTAACCCTTATGTTTTTATTCATGACGACCAATAAAAAAACAACAGTGTTACCCATTATGTTTTTTTTCATGAGGACCATTAAAAAACAACAGTGTTACCCCTTATGTTTTTTTTTTCATGACGACCAATAAAAAATGACGGTGTTACCCCTTAAGTTTTTTTTCATGACGACCAATAAAAAACAACAGTGTTACCCCTTATGTTTTTTTTCATGATGACCAATAAAAAACAACAGTGTTACCCCTTATGTTTTTTTTCATCTTGACCAATAAAAAACAACAGTGTTACCCCTTATGTTTTTTTTCATGACGACCAATGAAATACGACAGTGTTAACCCTTATATTTTATTCGACAAAGAAAACAGTGTTAACCCTTATGTTTTTATTCATGACGCCCAATAAAAAAACAACAGTGTTACCCATTATGTTTTTTTTCATGAGGACCATTAAAAAACAACAGTGTTACCCCTTATGTTTTTTTTCATGACGAACATAAAAAACAACAGTGTTACCCCTTATGGTTTTTTTCATGACGACCAAAGAAAAACGACAGTGTCACCCCTCATAATTAATTTGATAAAAACAACAGTGTTACCCCCTATGTTTTAATGGATAAATATCGACAGTGTTACCCCTTATGTTTATTTCATGACGGCCGATAAAAAACGACAGTGTTACCCCTTATATTTTATTTTACAAAGACAACCGTGTTACCCCTTATGTTTTTTTCATGTCGACCAATAAAAAACAACAGTGTTACCCCTTATGTTTTTTTCATGAGGACCAATAAAAAACAACAGTGTTACCCCTTGTGTTTTTTTTCATGACGATCAATAAAAAACAACAGTGTTACCCCTTATGTTTTTTTTCGTGACGAACATAAAAAAAAACAGTGTTACCCCTTATGGGTTTTTTCATGACGACCAATAAAAAAATGACAGTGTTACCCATTATGTTTTTTTTCATGAGGACCGTTAAAAAACAACAGTGTTACCCCTTATGTTTTTATTCATGACGCCCAATAAAAAAACAACAGTGTTACCCATTATGTTTTTTTCATGAGGACCATTCAAAAACAACAGTGTTACCCCTTATGTTTTTTTTCATGACGAACATAAAAAACAACAGTGTTACCCCTTATGGTTTTTTTCATGACGACCAAAGAAAAACGACAGTGTCACCCCTCATAATTAATTTGATAAAAACAACAGTGTTACCCCCTATGTTTTAATGGATAAATATCGACAGTGTTACCCCTTATGTTTATTTCATGACGGCCGATAAAAAACGACAGTGTTACCCCTTATATTTTATTTTACAAAGACAACAGTGTTTGAACTTATAAATGTGAAATGACTTAATAAAAATCCAAATGATAAAAGTAAAAAAAGTTAATAAATAAAACCTTATTTATTAACTAAATAAGGTTAAAAAAAGAACACACCAGAGGGGAGCTTATTTCTGAAATACCCCACACCTCGGCTCAAACCCCTCTCCTGTTGTTTTTTTCATGTCGACCAATAAAAAACAACAGTGTTACCCCTTATGTTTTTTTTCATCACGACCAATAAAAAACAACAGTGTTACCCCTTATGTTTTTTTTCATGAGGACCATTAAAAAACAACAGTGTTACCCCTTATGTTTTTTTTCATGACGAACATAAAAAACAACAGTGTTACCCCTTATGGTTTTTTTCATGACGACCAAAGAAAAACGACAGTGTCACCCCTCATAATTCATTTGATAAAAACAACAGTGTTACCCCCTATGTTTTAATGGATAAATATCGACAGTGTTACCCCTTATGTTTATTTCATGACGGCCGATAAAAAACGACAGTGTTACCCCTTATATTTTATTTTACAAAGACAACAGTGTTACCCCTTATGTTTTTTTCATGTCGACCAATAAAAAACAACAGTGTTACCCCTTATGTTTTTTTCATGAGGACCAATAAAAAACAACAGTGTTACCCCTTGTGTTTTTTTTCATGACGATCAATAAAAAACAACAGTGTTACCCCTTATGTTTTTTTTCGTGACGAACAAAAAAAACAACAGTGTTACCCCTTATGGGTTTTTTCATGACGACCAATAAAAAAATGACAGTGTTACCCCTTATGTTTTTTTCATGAGGACCGTTAAAAAACAACAGTGTTACCCCTTATGTTTTTTTTCATGACGACCAATAAAAAACAACAGTGTTACCCCTTATGGTTTTTTTCATGATGACCAAAGAAAAACGACAGTGTCACCCCTCATGTTTCATTTGATAATAACAACAGTGTTACCCCCTATGTTTTATTTGGTAAATATCGACAGTGTTACCCCTTATGTTTATTTCATGACGGCCGATAAAAAACGACAGAGTTACCCCTCATGTTTTTCCATATTGACCAATAAAAAACAACAGGGGTACACCTGTCAACGTTTTTGCGGGGATTCGAACCTGAGCTGTTCAGAGTGTTAACCTTCAAATTTATCAATGCACCATCAAGACACCGAAAAAAGTCAGCACAATGGTTATACTTGACTTTATAATTTGCATGAAATAGAAATAATAAACTTCCAACAGAGGACATCAACCAGACTTGAACCCCGGTCTCCAGGGGGTTAGCTCACAGCTCTTTCCACTACCCACTGAGAATTGTATTTTAATTTTGTCTGAGGTTATATATGACAGTGCAATAGACATGATAGCATTACGTTTAAAATGAAAGATATTATGTTTTCCACAGAAATTTAGCCACGGTCTCCAGTGGGTTAGGCAGAGTGCACACCACTGCACCACTGAGGCGATGACAATACACAATAATCAATCATCAAAAAGGAGCATATACATGACATTAAAATGTATGTGTTTATTTCTCTTATGTTTTTTTTCATGACAAACAATAAAATACGACAGTGTTACCCCTTATATTTTATTTTACAAAGACAACAGTGTTACCCCTTATGTTTTTTTTCATGACGACCCATAAAAAACAACAGTGTTACCCCTTATGTTTTTTTCATGAGGACCAATGAAAAACAAATGTGTTACCCCTTGTGTTTTTTTTCATGACGACGATAAAAAAAAAAACAGTGATACCCCTTGTGTTTTTTTTCATGACGACCAATAAAAAACAACAGTGTTACCCCCTATGTTTTAATTGATAAATATCGACAGTGTTACCCCTTATGGTTTTTTTCATGACGACCAAAGAAAAACAACAGTGTTCCCCCTTATGTTTTTATTCATGACCACCAATAAAAAAACAACAGTGTTACCCCTTATGTTTTTTTCATGACGAACATAAAAAACAACAGTGTTACCCCTTATGGTTTTTTTCATGACGACCAAAGAAAAACGACAGTGTCACCCCTCATATTTCATTTGATAAAAACAACAGTGTTACCCCCTATGTTTTAATTGATAAATATCGACAGTGTTACCCCTTATGGTTTTTTTCATGACGACCAATGAAATACGACAGGGTTACCCCTTATATTTTATTCAACAAAGACAACAGTGTTAACCCTTATGTTTTTATTCATGACGACCAATAAAAAAACAACAGTGTTACTCATTATGTTTTTTTTCATGAGGACCATTAAAAAACAACAGTGTTACCCCTTATGGTTTTTTTCATGACGACCAAAGAAAAACGACAGTGTTACCCCTTATGTTTTTTTTCATGACGACCAATATAAAAAACAACAGTGTTACCCCTTATGGTTTTTTTCATGACGACCAATGAAATACGACAGGGTTACCCCTTATATTTTATTCAACAAAGACAACAGTGTTAACCCTTATGTTTTTATTCATGACGACCATTAAAAAACAACAGTGTTACCCCTTATGGTTTTTTTCATGACGACCAAAGAAAAACGACAGTGTCACCCCTCATATTTCATTTGATAAAAACAACAGTGTTACCCCCTATGTTTTAATTGATAAATATCGACAGTGTTACCCCTTATGTTTATTTCATGACGGCCGATAAAAAACGACAGAGTTACCCCTTATATTTTTTCATGTTGACCAATAAAAATACAATGTGGTACCCCTGTCGACGTATTTGCGGGGATCCGAACCTGAGCTGTTTGGAGTATTAACCTCCGACCATAACAATACACCATCAAGACACCGTATTAAGACATCACAATAGTTATACTTGACTTTATAATTCGCATGAAATAGAAATACTAGACTTCCAACAGCTGCCATCAACCGGACTTGAACCCCAGTCTCCAGGGGGTTAGCTCACAACTCTCTCCACTTCCCACTGAGATTTGTTATTCATTTATGTCTGAGGTTATATATGACAATATAATAGTGCAATAGACATGATAGCATTATGTTTAAAATGAAAGATATTGTGTTTTCCACAGAATTTGAGCCGCGTGTGTGTGTGTATTTCCCTTACGTTTTTTCATGACAACCAATAAAATACGACAGTGTTACCCCTTATATTTTATTTTACAAAGACAACAGTGTTACCCCTTATGTTTTTTTCATGTCGACCAATAAAAAACAACAGTGTTACCCCTTATGTTTTTTTCATGAGGACCAATAAAAAACAACAGTGTTACCCCTTGTGGTTTTTTTCATGACGACCAATAAAAAACAACAGTGTTACCCCTTATGTTTTTTTTCGTGACGAACTTAAAAAACAACAGTGTTACCCCTTTCATGACGACCAAAGAAAAACGACAGTGTCACCCCTCATATTTCATTTGATAAAAAAAACAGTGTTACCCCCTATGTTTTAATTGATAAATATCGACAGTGTTACCCCTTATGTTTATTTCATGACGACCAATAAAAAATGTCAGTGTTACCCCTTATGTTTTTTTTCATGACGACCAATAAAAAACAACTGTGTTACCCCTTATGGTTTTTTTCATGACGACCAAAGAAAAACGATAGTGTCACCCCTCATGTTTCATTTGATAAAAACAACAGTGTTACCTCCTATGTTTTATTTGGTAAATATCGACAGTGTTACCCCTTATGTTTATTTCATGACGGCCGATAAAAAACGACAGAGTTACCCCTCATGTTTTTTCCATATTGACCAATAAAAAACAACAGAGATGCACCTGTCAACGTTTTTACGGTGATTCCAACCTGAGCTGTTTAGAGTTTTAACCTCCAAACTTATCGACGCACCATCAATACAACGAAAAAAGACAGCACAATGGTTATCCTTGACTTTATAATTCGCATTAAGTAGAAATAAGAGACTTCCAACAGAGGAAATCAACCAGACTTGAACCCCGGTCTCCAGGGGGTTAGCTCACAGCTCTTTCCACCACCCACTGAGAGTTGTAATTTAATTTTGTCTGAGGTTATATCTGACAGTGCAATAGACATGATAGCATTACGTTTAAAATTAAAGATATTGTGTTTTCCACAGAAATTGAGCCGCGGTCTCCAGTGGGTTAGGCAGAGTGCACACCACTGCACCACTGAGGCGATGACAATACACAATAATCAATCATCACAAAAGAGGATATACATGACATTAAACTGTATGTGTGTATTTCCCTTATGTTTTTTTTCATGTGTGTGTGTTAGTGTGTGTATGTGTGTGTGTGTGTGTGTGTGTGTGTGTGTGTGTGTGTGTGTGTGTGTGTGTGTGTGTGTGTGTGTGTGTGTGTGTGTGTGTGTGTGTGGTACAGAGAGAGAGAGCTGTGTGTGTGTGCGTGTGTGTGTGAATATGTTTGTGTGTGTGTGTGTGTGTGTGTGTGTGTGTGTGTGTGTGTGTGTGTGTGTGTGTGTGTGTGTGTGTGTGTGTGTGTGTGTGTGTGTGTGTGTGTGCGTGCGTGGGTGAGGGGCTGTGTGTGTGCGTGTGTATGTGTGTGTGTAGGAGAGGGGCAGTGTGGGTGGACCGTGGGAGAGTTTTGTTTGTGTTAAGAGAGAGCTGTGTTTGTGTTAAGAGAGGTATGTGTGTGTGTGTGTGTGTGTGTGTGTGTGTGTGTGTGTGTGTGTGTGTGTGTGTGTGTGTGTGTGTGTGTGTGTGTGTGTGTGTGTGTGTGTGTGTGTTTTAACAGACGTGATGAGATTTGATTTTTTAACATTTCATTCATTTCACATAATCCTTTACTCTTTATAAAAGTCGGCATCATTCGGTCAGTCCTGCTGTTCTCAAAGCCACCACTAGAGGTCAGCGGAGGGCTTCTAGTCCCCACTGCCTCCAAGTTTTCTTTCCTTTCTATTCTTTTTTCGGTTCTAATCTCATCCCGTGACGTCATCTAAAAAAGTATTTCCCAGCGCCCGGGGAAGGCGGCGGGTCGGTGCAGGGCGGGTTGGGGTGAGGGTGGGGGTGGGGGGGTCTGTCCGGTAGTAAAAAGGGGTCTGCAGCACCGGTGGGTCGCCAGTCTCTTCTCTCTCCTCTCTCCTCTCAACTCTCTCCTCATGGAGTACCCGGGGCGCTCGCTGCTGGTCGCCTGCCTGCTGGCCTCCTCGGTCTGCTCTGGAAGCCTCCCTCCCATCCCCAAAGGTACCGAATGCGCACCTTTATTATGTATAGCATCTATATAAGTTTATAGATTTACACGGGGTCTTCCAGAACATTATTATTATAATTTTATTTAATAGTGGGAGCTGGAGGATAAACGCTCCCATCCCGGGAGTTGGAGGATGTACACTTTTATTCTTACATATCATCTCTAGGCTATCTATGTTGTGTGTTCCAGGGCACAGTATAATAGTGTGTTCTGGAAGACACTCCCATCCCCGAGAGGTTGAGGAGAATATACACTTATTATTCATTTATATCATAAATATATTAATAAAGACTATCCGTGTACATCTATATTGAATATATAGTTTTCTATATCTATATATAGTGAGCTGCGGGAGACCACTAAAATCCCAAAAGGTAGAGGATACAGCTTTCATAAAAGTTTGTTGTTTATTCAGCTAAATGTTTCTGAAGTTTGGTTTTCTGAAGGACATTGTTTAGTTGAACGATGTTTGATAACGGATGGAACTTGGAAGAGTAAGGATTACATGTGGATTGAAAAAGTCAATGTTAAGTTTTTTTATTTATTATCAAATATTTTATGTAGCCTATTTTATTATATCCAACCTTAACCCGTTGAGCATCCGCTTCACATCGTGTCGTTTCCTTAATTGATTGTGTGTGTGTGTGTGTGTGTGTGTGTGTGTGTGTGTGTGTGTGTGTGTGTGTGTGTGTGTGTGTGTGTGTGTGTGTGTGTGTGTGTGTGTGTGTGAGAGTGTGTGTGTACACGTGCGTGTACGTTCATGCGTGTGCGTGTATTACTGGGGATTGAAACCAGAACTTGACAGTAGTTAAAAGTTTCCTGTCACATAAAATAATACATAAATTTCTGGTATCACCAGAAGAATAGACACAATAGTTTCATGGAGTTGTAATACACTCCACTTTCAATTCAAGGTTTATGAAAAGCATAAACATTTCACCAGGATTAAAACATCATGACAGACACATTAATAACAGTTATAATTCTTATGTTGATATTTATAATATGACAATATAAATCACAATAAAGGGATTTTATTTGTGTCATAATAGTATGACACAAATAAAAATATTGTGTCATAGTATTTTTCTGTATCAGAATAAAAATATATATTTTTTATATACTTATAATTACTTATACATATTTACTTATAAATCGAACTAAGGTCCAAAACGACTTAAAATATAAAGCTAACTAGAACCATAGGAATGGTTTAAACTATTTTGAAGTTGTATTTTTCTAAATATTTTTCTAAATTATAAACCAAAACCCATAAAATAAACATTAATGATTGTTTCTTACATTATTCAGATTTTGTGTATAAATACAGAAGTGCAGAATAGTAATCTCCATGTGTAAATTATTTATCCCAGCTTTGAGTTTTACTAAACAATGACATTTTTTAACTTGACTAAAACAGTTGTAACTGGTTGAGGTCATGATAAAGGAATTCCTCAGACTGACCAATAAGGAGAAGCTCACATCTCAGGCAGCCAATGGGAAGGAGTCTCCTCAAATTGACCAATGAGGAGGACAGCAGGGCTGACTTCTTCTTAACTTTTTAACCATTGTTATTTCAAACAGATATGAGTATTTGCTAGAAACCCTCTTTATCAAACTAGTTTCCCTTAATAGTAAGTATCCCTAACGTATATATTTAATATGTTTGTATATCGTGTGTTTAAATTAATGAATATATAGTAACACTGTGCACTTGGTGCGCCTTCTGTAGTAGGACTGACAGAACTACATCTCCCTTTGTGCCAGTTTATGCTAGTTGTAATGGACTCGCAGTGGCTTTAGCTGTAAAGCTCTAGCCGCTAGCGCTAAAAGCTAACTATCATCTTGAGCTATCATTTTGATTCAGTAGGTTAATCTGGATCCTGTATCAGTAGGTCAATCCGGATCAGTTGGTTAATCCGGATAAGTAGGTAAATCTGGATCAATTGGTTAATCCGGATCAATTGGTTAATCCGGATCAATTGGTTAATCCGGATCAGTTGGTTAATCCGGATCAGTTGGCTAATCCGGATCAGTAGGTCAATCCGGATCAGTTGGTTAATCCGGATCAGTTGGTCAATCCGGATCAGTTGGTTAATCCAGATCAGTAGGTCAATCCAGATCAGTAGGTCAATCCGGATCAGTAGGTTAATCCGGATAAGTAGGTCAGGTAGTAGTGGTAGTGCTGTGGTACTGGTAAAGGTAGTAGTGGTAGTACTTTAGTACTGACACAGGTAGAACTGTAGTATTATACAGCTAGTACTGTAGTACTATACAGGTAGTAGTGGTACTGGAGTAGTGAACACGTTCATACTCTCTGAAAGGACATCTTTTTATTGTCCCTAATGAAGTATTTATCATCCACATGCATCTGAAACGCTTGGTTGCCATAGCGATGCAGCTGTGGGGATTAAACAGCCATCCCAAAATAACCCCCTGAACACTAACCCTAAATGGTCCAGCCCCCACAGAGCACCGGTTGAACGGTTTCATGGGACGACCTGGTTTGGCGCGGGTCTCCAAGGCAACGGGGCCGGGGTTTGGGTCGGAGACGGTTTATTCCTGACCGGGTTTCCAGTCGCTAATTGTTTTTTCCGTTCCGCCGAGGATAATAATGATGCCGATGACATCACCGGCCCTGGGCGGACTGTCGCTTCTCTCTCTTGTAAAGCTGTCGGGGTCTCGTGCCTTCGCCTCTTCTTCTCCCTGCGACTTATCCCTTTTCCTTTCTTCTCTGAAAGATTGAAGACCTGACATCCTCGACAGGCGTATAAACTTTACGACCCTTGGTTTATATCTCGGTCCCTTGCCGTGTCTCGCTGGCTGCGGTTCCGTCTGTCGAGTCGTTTTTCGTCGAGACAAACGCAGACCTACGGATCCGCACCCAGGAACATGATTTGTCGGAATACATTTCAAGCGCATGAAAGTGAAAAACTATGTTCACAGACTTTAGATGAGTTACAGTAAGACTTCCCTGAGACTTTACAATAGTTACAGTAAGAGGCCCCTCAGACTTTAGATTAGTTACAATAAGACGTTAGATTAGTTACTGTAAGAATGCCCTCAGACTTTAGATTAGTTACAGTCAGACAGACTTCAGACTTTAGATTAGCTACGGGAAGCTGCTCCACAGTGTGATTCAGTGTGGTGGTCTGATCTGCTTTCACCAACTTCCCCTCCTCATCCCCCTCCTCCCCCCCTCCTCCGTTATGCTCGGACACTGTCCTCCACACTCTTGTGACTCATGTGTTCGTTGAAACAGGAGGTGTAGCTCCCCTGGACAAACAGAGGCCTTCAGCACAACCACAGAGTTTATGAGGCATGCGACGCAGGCAGCACGGGGATAATCTCCCCTCTGGCCTCACCACACTGTGATGTTTACACTGAGAGCTGAACAGAGGTACAAAGGAGGAGGGGAGAGGGAGGAGGGAGAGCGGGAGAGGGTGGAGGGGGAGGGAGAGGGGGAGAGAGAGGGAGGAGGGGGAGAGAGAGGGAGGAGGGGGAGAGAGAGGGAGGAGGGGGAGAGAGAGGAGGGGGAGAGAGAGGGAGAGAGAGAGGAGGTAGAGAGAGAGGGAGGAGGGGAGAGAGAGGAGGGGGAGAGAGAGAGGAGGGGGAGAGAGGGAGGGAGAGGGGAGAGAGAGGGAGGAGGGGGAGAGAGAGAGGAGGGGGATACAGAGGGAGGAGGGGAGAGAGAGGGGGGAGAGAGAGGAGGGGGAGAGAGAGGGAGGAGGGGGAGGGAGAGGGGGAGAGAGAGGGAGGAGGGGAGAGAGAGGAGGGAGAGGGGGAGAGTGAGGGAGGAGGGGAGAGAGAGAGGAGAGGGAGAGAGAGGAGGGGGAGAGAGAGGAGGGGGTGAGAGAGAGAGGAGGGGGTGAGAGAGAGGAGGGGGAGAGAGAGAGGAGGGGGAGAGAAGGAGGAGGGTGAGAGAGAGGGAGGAGGGGAGAGAGAGGAGGGGGTGGGAGAGGGGGAGAGTGAGGGAGGAGGTGAGAAAGAGAGAGGAGGGGGAGAGAGAGGTAGAAGGGGGAGAGAGAAGAGGGGGGGAGAGAGAGGGAGGGAAGAGGGGAGGGATAGGGAGGAGGGGGAGAGAGAGGGGGAGAGAGGGAGGGTCAGGGTGAGAGCGAAGGAGAGGAGAAGGGGAGAGAGAGGGAGGAGGGGGAGAGAGGGAGGGAGGAGGGGGAGAGAGGGAGGAGGGGGAGAGAGAGGGAGGAGGGAGAGATAGATAGAAGAAGGGGAGAGAGAGGGAGGAGGGGGAGAGAAAGGGAGGAGGGGGAGAGAGGGAGGAGGGGGAGAGAGGGAGGAGGAGAGAGGGAGGAGGGGGAGAGAGGGAGGAGGGGGAGAGAGGGAGGAGGGGGAGACAGCTTAGGTTTTGCAGCCTCATGTTGTTGGCTGCCCCTCTGGTAACTTTTACACACTATATTGGACCAGGAGACCAGAGTTTAACAGTTTAATGGACCAGGGATTAACACTATTAGGACCAGGAGACCAGGGTTTAACACTATAACGGACCAGAGTTTAACACTATGATTTCCCAGGGTTAAACACTATGATAGACCAGGGTTTAACACTATGATAAACCAGGGTTTAACTCTATGATAGACCAGGGTTTAACACTATGATAAACCAGGGTTTAACTCTATGATAGACCAGGGTGTAACACTATGATAAACCAGGGTTTAACACTATGATAAACCAGGGATTAACACTATGATAGACCAGGGTTTAACACTATGATAAACCAGGGTTTAACTCTATGATAGACCAGGGTTTAACACTATGATAGACCAGGGTTTAACACTATGATAGACCAGGGTTTAACTCTATGATAGACCAGGGTTTAACACTATGATAGACCAGGGTTTAACTCTATGATAGACCAGGGTTTAAATCTATGATAAACCAGGGTTTAACTCTATGATAGACCAGGGTTTAACTCTATGATAGACCAGTGTATCTAGTTCAGTTCATACTGTATGTTGTGTATGTCGGGTGTATAGCTTATAGTGTGTGTGGTATGTAGTGTGTGTAGATAGTTTGTGTGTATAGTGTGGTGGTATCTAGTGTGTGTATATAGTTTGTGTGTACATTGTGTGTGGTTTGTAGCATATGTGTATAGAGTTGAGTCCTCAGTGTATATTGTGTGCATCTAGTGTAAAGCTTACAGCGTGTGTGGTATGTAGTGTGTGTACATAGAGTGTCCTGTACGTAGTGTGCGTATGCAGAGTGTGTACATAGTGTGTCGTGTGTGCGTGTGAAACAGGAGGCTGGATCCCGTTGGCTGGAGGCTCAGCCAATCAGAAGGGAGTGTCTGATCACATGGGCCAGTGGTTCTGCTGAACCCTTAACGGGGAAATTGAGTTGAAAATTACATGGATTAGAGTTTCCAGGGAGAGGCCACTCCTTTAGTCTAACAGGCCCCACGCCTCCTAACCGCAGGGCCAAAGAACGCTGAGGAGAGAGGAGAGGGAGGAGAGAGGAGAGGGGAGAGGGAGGAGGGAGGAGAGAGGAGAGAGGAGAGAGGAGAGAGGAGAGAGGAGAGGGGAGGGAGGAGAGGGGAGGGAGGAGAGAGGAGAGGGGAGAGGGAGGAGAGAGGAGAGAGGAGAGAGGAGAGAGGAGAGGGGAGAGGGAGGAGAGAGGAGAGAGGAGAGAGGAGAGAGGAGAGAGGAGAGAGGAGAGGGGAGAGGGAGGAGGGAGGAGAGAGGAGAGGGGAGAGAGGAGGGAGGAGAGGGAGGAGAGAGGAGAGAGGAGAGAGGAGAGGAGAGAGGAGAGAGGAGAGGGGAGAGAGGAGAGGGGAGGGGGGAGGGGAGAGAGGAGAGGGGAGGGAGGAGAGGGGAGGGAGGAGAGAGGAGAGGGGAGAGGGAGGAGAGAGGAGAGAGGAGAGAGGAGAGAGGAGAGAGGAGAGGGAGGAGAGAGGAGAGAGGAGAGAGGAGAGAGGAGAGAGGAGAGAGGAGAGGGGAGAGGGAGGAGGGAGGAGAGAGGAGAGGGGAGAGAGGAGGGAGGAGAGGGAGGAGAGAGGAGAGAGGAGAGAGGAGAGAGGAGAGGAGAGAGGAGAGAGGAGAGGGGAGAGAGGAGAGGGGAGGGGGGAGGGGAGAGAGGAGAGGGGAGAGGGAGGAGAGAGGGGAGAAGGAGAGGGGAGAGAGGAGAGGAGAGAGGAGAGAGGAGAGAGGAGAGAGGAGAGAGGAGAGGGGAGAGAGGAGAGGGGAGGGGGGA
>NC_044070.1:19641746-19664246 GCF_902167405.1 Gadus morhua | reverse complement strand
GTACTAATGTAGTGCTATCTAAACTACTCTCTGTACTACTGTAGTACTATATACACACTACTAACTGTACTGATGTAGTTCGGACTATACTCCTAGCTGTAGTACTGACTCGACCACCTTCGGTCCTACTCTCTGCCCCAGGTTCTGGGGCTGGGGTCGGACTGGCGTGGAGGGGACGTGGGGACCTCCATCGGTGGGGGGCAGAAGGTCCGCCTCCTGAAGGAGGCCTTGGAGGTTCTGGACCTCAAGGACATGGTGGTGCTGGTAGTGGACAGGTGGGTTCTGCTGCACCTTAACATCTGGACCACCTCGGACCTCTAGGGTCTGGTGGGTTCTGGTCTAGGTTTACCTCTAGACCACCTCGGATCGCTAGGGGGACACAGACCACCGGATGAACGTCGCGGGTGGTCCCCCAAAATATTTGCCAAACGTTGTCTTTGAAGAAAGATGTCAATGCAATATTCCAGTTTTAGTTCAAATGTAGATCCATGAATCCACAGCCATACACACGTCCTCCTGAATGTAGACTTAATACAATCAAATCTGAAATATCTCTCCATGCTATTTATTCGTCCCTGTGAGGTAAGGGACTGAACAACAACAGTTTTTTACTGCATTCAGACAGAATGTCTGAATAGGCGCTTGTCTAATCTAAGCGCCTATCTGTGTGGGACGTATCAATTAGACATTATGATAATTGCCCTAATTGCAGCCCAGGCTGAGCCTCTTGGATGAGGCTGCTCGTTAAGACCGGCAGGTAGACGCTGCTGCTGCCAAAGTCCCGTGGAAAGTACAAGTGAGTGGCGGAGCTAATAGCAGCCTCCAGCCCACGACTCTAAGTAGAGGATGCTTCCCACATCGTTTGAATACTGCACTTTGGGGGTACCCACCCTGCCCGGGCATTGAGGAAACACAGCCACTTCCTTTTAACAAGGAAATGGCTGTATTTAAGTATTTTCACCACGCTATGATTATCTTCTGGTGTATAATGGTGCTGCTAAGCAATCTGGGGTCACCATAATGTCTTGAGGTTTAGCGTGTGCGCATGGGTATGTGTATGTGTGCGGGCGTGCCTGTGGACCCCATGTCCTTCAGCATGAGGGAAGGAGATGAAGTGTCCTCGAGTGAGACGGTAAACAGAGAGTTTTTGGTCCGGTAGAATTCCTTCCAGAACAATCTATTCCCCTGAGAGAAAGCCATGACTGTTTACACACAGCTCAGCCTCAACGAGTAGCAGCCCACGGGCCGTCGGGACGTTCTGAAGTTCGAACGGCTGTCGGCCGCAGATCTTTCAGCCTGACGAACGCTGTGTTTGTTCTCCCCTGACAGCTACGATCTTATCTTCTCGGGGGGCCCCGAGGAGTTGCTGAGCAAGTTCCAGCAGACCAATCACAGGGTGGTGTTTGCGGCGGAGGGGCTTGTCTGGCCCGACAAGAGGCTGGCGGAGAAATACCCGTCGGTGCGCAGCGGCAAGCGGTTCCTCAACTCCGGAGGTGAGGAGCAGGCATCGCAACGGGTGCGGAGGTCTGTCATGGTATCGCCATGACAACCCGTTGAAACATTCCAGCCCCCATGAGTCTAAACATGTTTGAGTAGAGCGAAGGGATCTGGTCTGCTGATAGCAAGTAGATCGTCTGATAGTCTGTAGACCAAATGACGTTTTTTTGAAGCTATTCTCATCTCGGGATCCAAAATAAATCTTCGGTAATCCTGAGTTTCCTGAGAGTCCTGTCCACTGTGTCACACCCCAACCCTCCTCCAACGGGATTGTGACCCAGGTTTGGGTGCCAACCCTTTGTTTAAGGAACGCTTGGTGACCAGAACCAGTCCAGACTGGATCACCTGCCGAGTTCCTCTACGGCGGAGGCGTAATGGGTTCAGGAAGGGTGAGAGGCTGGTGTTATGTCCAGCGGGCTTTGTTAATATTATCTTTTCTCTAAATCGTAAGCGTATTTTCCTTGTAAACATTATCCTATTGGACGAGGGAGCTGGTATTTCCTGGCTGGGGGACAGTGGACAATGGCAGCTCTTTAACCCAGGACCCAGCAGCCCTAGTCTGGACTGTCTGAACCCCATCACGGGGTCTGGGCTGGTCTGGTCTGGTCTGGTCTGATCTGGTCTGGTCTAGGCCTTCTCCAACTGCTCATAACACAAAGCAACAAGGTCACCAGCAACACAGTCACTACAAAGGACCAGTTAGGATCTGGTCTAGTAACGTATTGGTAGTAGGCTTGTCTAGAAAGGATTAGTAGGCTGGTCTACAGAGGTTGAGTAGGCCAGTTAGGGTTGAAGGCTGATCTAGTTAGGGTTAGTTAGTGGCCTGTAGAGCAGGTCTTGGTTGGTTGGTCAGGGTTAGTTAGTTAGTTGTCTGTAGAGCAGCTCTTGGTTGCTCAGGATTAGTAAGTGGTCTGTAGAGCAGGTCTTGGTTGCTCAGGGTTAGTTAGCGGTCTGTAGAGCAGGTCTTGGTTGGTCAGGGTTAGTTAGTTAGTTAGTTGTCTGTAGAGCAGGTCCTGGTTGCTCAGGGTTAGTTAGTGGTCTGTAGAGCAGGTCTTGGTTGGTCAGGGTTAGTTAGTTAGTGGTCTGTAGAGCAGGACTTGGTTGGTCAGGGTTCAGCCCAAGTCAACTTTATCAAGGGTACAATAAGGTCACTGTGATGTGCGGGCTGTTCGTTTCTTGCGATCAGACGAGACCCGTCACCCTGCTGTCCAGATGATCGCCGGCCCCAGCGTGGGGGGGGGGGGGGGGGGGGTCATGTGTGAAAAGTTTCACCCGCTCGCCTGAGGATCCTGGACACACTGCAGCGATGGAAGCCCTGTTTCAAAGTGTCGGGGGCTTGTGTGTTAAGGGGCAGGATGAACACGAGGTCTCTGTTCAGAGGCCGGGGGACAGCTGGAAGTTATATTCCTACAAATTATAGTTAGACTATTACCAATTTTCCATCATGTCTGCCCTTCACCGTTTATTAAGCTGATCCATATACTTTCTGCTTTATAGAAAATAGACACACAAATGACCAAATTATACCCAAACTAAACATCTTTACACAAAAACAACACATCTTTAGACAGAAACTACACATCTTTACACAAAGACTTCACACAGAGCAGCAACACAAGCAGCTACGGCCAGGGTGGAACCCTTGAACCCAGTGTTCTGGTTTAATGTTTATGGTGCTATATGTAAAATTAGCTACGTGCTGTGTTTAGCATGGAGCCATATGCGTTTAGCTTGGCGCTGGAGTTAGCATTGTGTTATATACGTTCAGCCTGATGCTAGGGTTAGCACGATGCTATAGAAGTTTAGTTTGGCGCTTGCGTAAGCCGGCTGCTATGCACATTAAGCATGGCACTGGGTTCACCATGGTGCTATATTTATTTAGCTTGGTGCCGCGGTGAGCATGGTGCTGTGTAAGTTTAGCTTCATGCTTGGGTTAGCATGGCGCTTTATAAGTTTAGCTTGGTCCTGGGGTTAGCATGACGTTATATATGTTTAGCTTGGTCCTGGGGTTAGCATGACGCTATATA
The DNA here is from genome assembly GCF_902167405.1 of Gadus morhua. Classification (NCBI taxonomy): domain Eukaryota; kingdom Metazoa; phylum Chordata; class Actinopteri; order Gadiformes; family Gadidae; genus Gadus; species Gadus morhua. The sequence goes on along the minus strand of NC_044070.1, from coordinate 19,660,722 downwards.
CGTTTAGCTTGGTCCTGGGGTTTGCACGTTGTTAAATAAGTTTAGCCTAGCACTGGGGTAAACATGGCACTATATAAGTTTAGCATAGCGCTGGGGTTAGCACATTGTAAAATAAGTTTAGCCTAGCGCTGGGGTTGGCACGTTGTTAAATAAGTTTAGTTTAGCGCTGGGGTTAGCCAGTTTTGTTTACGTTTGGCTTGGTGCTGGGGGGATACAGTGTTATATAAGCCTCGCTTGGCACTGGATCCCTGCTTGGTTACATTCTCATGCAGCGGTCTGCGGGTGCGGGGGTTCCGCTTCCTGATCATGAGGTTATGCCAAAAATGTCCACTTTTAACGCTGGTCCGTTGCCAAGGAAACGTTCCTCTAAGCATATGTAATTCTAACTCTCTGGAGACCCATCTGTGGGACCTCTGTGGCTCTTCTATAGAAAGGTGTTCAATGACCAGTTTTTTTGTCCCGCTTTTAACTTTCCTGGATTGTCACCCTCAGGAATTATGGGATACGGCACTTCCATAAAAGAAATGGTGGGCCAGTGGAATCTCCATGACAACGACGACGACCAGCTGTTCTACACTAAGATCTACCTGGACTTCCAGCAGAGGGTGAGCTGAACACCAGGGTTGTGAGGTCATCCCTCTAAACGCTCCCATGGCCTCCACACTAGGACTGGGCGATTTGGCCTAAAAGTAAAAGAACCGATTTTTCAAACCAAACCCGATTATCGGATTTAATCCATATTTTTTCTATGATTGACAAATATATATTTTTTTTAAGTTTGGATTTTATTTGAAGATTAACAATTGTTTGGTTACTAGGCTTTAGAGAAACTCTAAACACTCACTTTTTCAGCGCATGCTGCGATGTTGAGATTTGAATCTTTAAAAATAAAGTATACATATTTTTTTCTTTTTTCAATAATCGATTTTCTTTAAAAAAAAAAATCGGTTATTGACCATAAATTCGAATTAAGATTCAAAATCTATTAATCGCCCAGCTCTACTACACACATTAAAACCCTCTCTCTCTCTCTCCCTGTGCTCCCCTCAGGAAGGCCTCAACATGACTCTGGACCACAAGTGCCAGATCTTCCAGAATCTGAACGGGGCTATCGGTGAGTGACATCACCAAACCGATACCTAAAAGCCCTCAAGATAGTTTCAGTGTGTAAATCACACCCCGACCGCACACTCTGAGCACTCCCAGAAGGGCATCTGTGGTCCAGATGCCAGGGGACATCTGGGGGCACCTTGTGGCCCAAAGTGGTCCCGCGGGGCAATCCATGAACGTTCTTCCTCGTTTTGAGTCACATCAGCAAACCGACCACTTCAGTGCGTAAATGGGACCCCACCGCACACTCAGAGGACCCTGAGCTCTCCAGAATAGCGAATCCTTACAAATGTTAAAAATGAAGGATCGACCATTCCTGTGTCTCAGTGTTCTGCGTGTGGTCAGAGGGTCTGTTAGCCGATGTCCCAGGATTGTTACTCTAATCCTCGGTAGCTGCTTGTTCGTTGTTGGTGTTACTCTGACCAGCATGAGGCCAGATATCAGCTCCTGGTCTAGAGAAGGTCCAGAGGCCAGAGGCCGGTCTAGAGGCCAAGGCCCTTCTGATCTAGAGACAAGAGCCCATGTGGTCCAGAAGCCCGTCTAGAGGCCAGAGGCCGCTTATGGAGAGGTGTGAACATGTGTCTCTTTTTTCGCAGATGAAGTCATGCTGAACTTCGGCACCGACCGGGTCCGAGTCAGGAACGCTGTGTACGACAGCCTGCCCGTCGTCGTCCACGGCAACAGGAAGAGCAAAGTGAGTGTGATGCCATGCCCTCCACCCCCGCCCATCCTCTCAACAGCGGGCACAACCCCGTCTATAGGTCTAGGACGGTCTACGGTGGTCTATGTACCTAGATCTACACAGTTCTATTCTAGATCTAGCCGGGGCTTGATGGTGCATACACACGCTGAACATACGCTATAGAGACCAGGCCGTGTTCCCATGGCGTCAGTATTCGTAATATCCCTCCGTAGGAGGGCCCCCAGGAACCCAAGCGCCCTCCTCGACCAGAGGGAGCCTGGCTTTTCTCTTTCTCCCATTTCTCTCCCTCTGGGTCTCTCCCTTCAAACCTCCCCATTCGTCTTCCTCTGTCTCTCCCTCCCCCTCTCCCCTCCGTGTGTGTGTGTGTGTGTGTGTGTGTGTGTGTGTGTGTGTGTGTGTGTGTGTGTGTGTGTGTGTGTGTGTGTGTGTGTGTGTGTGTGTCTCTGTGTGTGTGTGTGTGTGTGTGTCTCTGTGTGTGTGTGTGTGTGTGTGTGTGTGTGTGTGTGTGTGTGTGTGTGTGTGTGTGTGTGTGTGAACAGTAAGATACTGTAATCAACCTCCTACTCAGCCAGCTCCCCACTCCTCACATTCCAGCAGTCTGGCAGAGAGCCATGCGTTCTCCAGCCCAAACCCACCATGACTCATTGCCCCCAAACGGGCCGACTAGAGTCTAGCGCCGGAGCTATCGCACTCGCGTCAACATCTAATGCAACCGCATCTAGCGCTGGAGCTAATTCATACGCTTCTAGCGCTGGAGCTATCACACTCGTGTCCAGAGATACTGCAACAGCATCCAGAGCTAATGCACTAGAATCTAGCACTGAAACTAATGCATAAACTTAATGCATCTAGTGCTAAGTCAGCTGAACTAGCCTTAAAGATAAAGCACAAGGATCTAGAGGTAATGCAGCTTCTAGAGCTTGTGCACTGATTAGCGTCTGAGCTCATGTGCTAGCTTCAAGAGCTAGCTGACAAGCATCAAGACCTAATGATAATTTAATGAATTGTACGAGTGATTTGAAATTAAGAGAGTCCAGTTATAGAGGTGGGTTGTACACACATCCACCTTTATAAAGGTTAAAAATAGATACATAAACACCTTGCTTCCATTTAGAGTGGTGTGAGTGTTAGCAGCCGAGCTACCAGAAAGAGTGGAGATGTACGCTGGTACTGACCTCCTGATGTGTTTCCAGATCTATCTCAACTACCTGGCCAACTACGTCCCCAACGCCTGGAACAACGAGCAGGCCTGCACCATCTGCGACCACAACATGCTGGACCTGTCTCAGCTGGAGGTAGGTACACCCCCAGCAGACCCGTGTGTTGTTTCATTGACGGCCTGTAGGGGGCGTCGTGGAGGAGGATAATGCAGAGCGACATGTTTCCCCCTCTAAAAGGGTAATTCCGGCAAAAATTGAAGCCCGGGTCTTTTTTGGCATGAAGCCCCATAAAATGAGCCCTCCAGACACTTTTTTTCGTTGATAATCGAGGAGAGAGCTTGGCGTGTTACATTGCTCTTGCATGGAGCAATGTAACAGCCCAAATGGCTTCAATTACATTGGCTAGGGGGCGATGTGACTCTTCCAATTCGTCATTTTTTAATCCACTAATATTGCTCAAAATAGCACCAAACCTCTGCAGTAGCATGACTAGGGTCCTTACACATAAAACGAAGAATCAACAACTTAGTTAGAGTAGCGGGCGTTTATTAAAAAAGACTGTTTTCCAAGTTCTTTGCCGGAATCACACTTTAAGGCTGCTACACTCAACCACCATATAAAGCGTGTGCGGAGTCTCGGTTGAGTTTGGGTAAAAATCTATTCAATGTGTTCAGCTGTGTTTGAAGCTTTTGCAACCACGCGGACGGTGTCTGGTCCGATTTAACAAGCAAAGTCTAAGAGTGTGGGCGTCTGAGGACCTGAGCCTCTGATAACCAGCCAATCAGCGCAGTGTGTGGGAGGGGCAGACCTACGCCACCCAATGTCAAGGAGACGCATTGCATCTCACGCAAGAGCAGAACGTACTACTCTACTTTGAAGTTGGCAGTAGTCTTCACGGTGTGTTTCAATGCATCTTTTCCGCCGAACATGTCGTACGAGAGACAACGGAGTGGTCGGTTAAAGGCAGTTGGCCGTTGGTTTGAGTCTGGGCTGTGTGTGGGCTCCTTTAGTCAACAGGGAGGAATGGGATTTCATTCTCGTAATATGAGGCCCATAAACCGAATGTCTCTGCTTGGATCGGATCCCAGTTAATCTTGGCAATGGTATTTAATTAAAAAGTTATTAATGTCAATTAGTTTTGGCCGTAGGCATCAAGGCCTGCCCTCAATTTTGCCAAAAACTGTGCCAAATATGGCCAGAGTGGTGTTGTGTAAACCAATGGGTGATGGACAGGCTTCGTTCACTCAATTTCCTCTCTCTGTGTGAGGAGTATCTGACGTGGCCTCAGACCCTGGCCTCCCTCTGGTCCTCTTCTCTGTGTGGGGGTATCTGACGTGGCCTCCACCATGAGGACCAGAGGGAAGACAGGGTCCGAGCCAACCCTCATGTATCCAGGACTGGGCTTAGCATGGTCCAGACTACTGAGGAGGAGGAGGAGGAGGAGGAGGAGGGGGAGGAGGAGGAGGAGGGGTAGGAGGAGGAGGAGGAGGAGGAGGAGGAGGAGGAGGAGGAGGAGGAGGAGGAGGAGGAGGGGTAGGAGGGAGAGGAGCAGGAGGTGGAGGTGGAGGAGGGAGAGGAGGAGGAGGAGGAGGGAGAGGAGGAGGAGCAGGAGGATGAGAGAGGAGGTGGAGGAGGAGGAGTAGGAGGAGGAGGGAGAAGAGGAAGAGGAGGAGCAGGAGGACGAGAGAGGAGGTGGAGGACGAGGAGAAGGAGCAGGAGGTGGAGGGAGAGGAGGAGGAGGAGGAGGAGATGGAACAGGAGGTGGAGGAAGAGGAGGAGGAGGAGGAGGAGGAGGAGGAGGAGGAGGAGGAGGAGGAGGAGGAGGAGGAGGAGGAGGAGGAGGAGAAGGAGGAGGGAGAGGAGGAGGAGGAGGTGCAGGGGGTGTATTAGGAGAGAGAGGAGCAGGAGGTGGAGGGAGAGGAGGAGGAGGAGGAGATGGAGCAGGAGGTGGAGGAAGAGGAGGAGGAGGAGGAGGAGGAGGGAGAGGAGGAGGAGGAGGAGGTGCAGGGGGTGTGTTAGGAGAGAGAGGAGCAGGAGGTGGAGGGAGAGGAGGAGGAGGAGGATGGGAGGAGGAGGAAGAGGGAAAGACCAGTGTTCCCAGGGTCCAGTGGGCGGTGTGAAGGCCAGCCCAGGAGGCTGGAGACCTAACCCAGCTGTTAGTGGGCTGACCACCCCGTCCAGCCTTCGGTTTCTTCACCGCGGTCACCGGCGAGCCGACGGCACAGTTCAGACGACCAGATGATGGACATTATGTACATTATATAACTCCTCTATATTCTACTCCACACTGCGGTGGAGGTTAACACAACACTCGCGTCCTCACATCGTCTGCATGCCCCCGCTTCGACAATATTCTGAAATATGAAAAAGCCCGTCATTCAGTTTGCTGGGCATCCATTTGAAGTATGCAGATGTTTTGTCACGAATAATTAATGCCAATTCTCCCGGGAACCTTCCATTACCCCATGAAAGGGTAGTGGGTGTACTGACGGGAAATCCTGGTCATCCTTTCCCGGTATGAATCCCTCTTTTAGTTATTATAACAGTGTAGATGTGTTATGTTCCGGGGTGAACTGGGGTCAACAACGGGAGAGCTGAATTTCGTCTGGGTCCGTTGGTCCTGCTGTGCAAACAGGCACACACACAGACACACAAACGTGCACGCACACACATACACAAACACAAGCACACACACACGTTAGCACACACAGACACGCTGGCACTCACACACGATTACACGATTACACAAACGCACACACACATGCATAAAAAAACCCACATGCACACTCACGCACGCACACGCAAGCACACACAGGTATACGCACACATACAGACACTCGCTAGAACACACAGACACGCTGGCACACACACACAAACACACACACGCACACGCACACACACACACACACAGACACACATTCTCTGGCACACAAAGACACGCTGGCACCCACACACACATACACACACACACACACACACACACACACACACACACACACACACACACACACACACACACACACACACAGACAAAGCGCTGGTGGCGTGATTGGAGGTTAGGATGGTCCTCAGTTAGCTGCCCTCCTCAGAGCTAAAAACAGCTCCGCAATTAGCCGCTTCCTCGCGTTCCCGTTTGAACTGCAAACCATCCTGAGCTGGACAGTCTCTCTAGACTGTGGCTTGGCCCGAGCATCATGGGAAAAAGAGTTTCTGCTCTGTGTTGCTCTCACTGTCTCTACAACAGACCCTGAGCGCTGAAAGCTGTAGAATATATAGATATAGATATATATTTATATAGGCCGTTATACTGTACGTACCAGTCTTGCTGGAGAACCGTTTTTCATACCATATCCCAGCGCTCTGAAATGAGCTCATGGACTGAGCGCCTTCATGTGTTACATCATCGAATGGTGAGGCGTTGGAGGTGTTGGCGGTGCGGTCGGAGCCGAAGCGCACGTTACTGGATTATCTGGCCCGCCGCGAGACGCCAGACCCGCACCAAACGGTTGTTTTGAATGCGGGCGAAGTCAAGCAAGAGTGAAGTGGTTCAGCCGGAGCACAGCGGTGGACCTTCTGTGGCCATGTGGGCGTTTGACATGCAGTATGATGAACACCAGTTGAGACGTCATATGTTTGGACAGCTATGATTCATGGTAAACAGACTTCCATTTCCAGCCAGTTTATTTACAGCAGAGCTACAGAGTGTCTCTCTGGCCCCGCAGGCCTTCCCCGAGGTGCTGCTGGGAGTCTTCATCGAGCAACCCTCGCCCTTCCTCCCAGAGTTCTTCCAGAGGCTGCTGACCCTGGACTACCCCCGAGAGAAGCTCAGTCTGTTCCTGCACAACCAGGTGGGACCCCCCCGCTACGCCCCCCCGCGAGTCCGCCGCTCAACCTCCAGCTCTATACCAGACACCGCCTTCACCACTGCACCACAACTACACCAACTCTGCCTCTATGCACCTCAAGCAACACCACCTCCAACACCACCTCCACCACCCTTTACATCCAAATCCTCCACTGAGAGCACCACTAGCAACACCACCTCCACCGTATTCATCCAAATCCTCCACCGAGACCACCTCCAGCAGACCTACCCCTCCACGTCCTCCACCTCCACCAACACCACCTGCCCATCCTCCACCAACACCACCTCCAACACCACATCCACCTCTATACCTCCACCTCTATAACCCCGCCTCCACCGACACCAACTCTAACACCGCCTGCATCAAAAAATACGGGCGGGCACACCTCATCCAAACACCTCCTCCACCTCCCAGTGCGTTGGACGTGCGATGGTTTCATGTTGTCTTCATGTTGTGTGGTCAGGAAGTCCTCCATGAGAAACACATCGAGAAGTTCTGGACGGAGCAGCGTCACCACTTCAAGAGCTTCAAGGTGGTCGGACCAGAGGAGAACCTCAGCCAAGGAGACGCCCGCAACATGGGCATGTAGGTGGACCGCATTACCCACAATGCCCTGCTCTCCTAATAAGATATAGGGATGTGTGTTGGATTCACATCCTCCTGTAGAAAGGTTAATAGAAGATAGAGATGGAGAAGCTAAAGCCTTGAACTGGGGTGTAGAGATGGTAGAAGGTCATGTGTAGGGTAGAGGTCATGTGTTGGGTAAAGGTCATGTGTAGGGTAGAGGTCATGTGTAGGGCAAAGGTCATGTGTAGGGTAGAGGTCATGTGTATGAGGTTGATGGTACTTGGTCATGTGTATGGGGTTGATGGTAGCAGGATGTGTAGGGGGTTGATATGGTAGGAGATCATGTAAGGGGTTGATGGTAGCAGGATGTGTACGAATAGAATCCAGAACCTCACCCATCATTGCTCAGCCAGGGCAGTGTTTACATCAATCAACTCATCAACCACATCATTAGTCACGCCAGCCCATAATACTAAAGTCTGTGGTTCATCAGCCTCCTCTAATTTGCTCATAGGCATTCTCTCCTTTCCACTTTCAGACTTCTGTCTCACTCTCACTGTGTCTCTTGATCCCTTTCTTACTGTCTCTCTTTATGTCTCTCTCTCTCTCACTGTGTCTCTTAATCCTTCTATCACAGTCTCTCTCTCACTGTCTCTCTTGATGTGTCTCTCATTGTCTCTCACTGATTCTCAGTGTGTCTCTCTACATCGCTTTATCAATGAATCTGACTCTGTATCCCAATGTCATGGACAGAGGTTTAATTTCATGTTCCTGTGTGTGTGTGTGTGTGTGTGTGTGTGTGTGTGTGTGTGTGTGTGTGTGTGTGTGTGTGTGTGTGTGTGTGTGTGTGTGTGTGTGTGTGTGTGTCTGTGTGTGTGTGTGTGTGTGTGTGTGTGTGTGTGTGTGTGTGTCAGGGACCTCTGTCGTAAGGATTCTAGCTGTGGCTACTACTTCAGCATTGACTCGGACGTCATGCTGACCAACCGGCAGACTCTGAAAATCCTCATCGAACAGAACAGGTAAAGTCAGCCATGTTGGATCCTAATTGACAGCACAGGCAGCCACAGCCATGTTGGATCCTCATTGACATAACGGGTAGCGTTATGTCAATAACGGGTAGCGTTATGTTAATAGAGATCCAACCATGTTGGATCTCTATTAACCTAAAAGGTAGAGTCAGCCATGTTGGATCCTTTGAAACAGAACAGGTAGTGTCAGCCATGTTGGATCCCTATTAACCTAAAAGGTAGAGTCAGCCATGTTGGATCCTTATTAACAGAACAGGTAGAATCGGCTATGTTTGATCCTTACCTGAACAGGTAGAGTCAGCCATATTGAACCTTATTATTATTGAACCGTGGAGTAGGCCATGTTGGATCCTTATCAACAAACGGTAGAGTCAGCCATGTTGGATCTGCGTGGGCGGGGTTGCAGAGCCGGCATGGCGCTGACAGGCCGGGCGGTCTCACGCCTCAAAGGAGATAAAACCACCAGAAGTTCAGAGTCGCATGGAAGGAGGTTAAAAATACTCCCCAGGCTTCCTGTTTCTGCCAGCTCAGGCGGGAAGGTCACGGCTGCCCGACATACCTTTATTACACAAATTATTTCACAGTTAAAAAAGTCCTCTGGGGAAAAGGCAGAAATAGAAAGTCGACGTGAGCGTGCGGTGAGCTGGTCTCCTCCCTCCTGGTGGTTTGAACTCCAGGCTCTGCCAATAAACGTTCTCTGTTTAAAAGGCGGAATTAATTGAATTGGTCAGACTACAAAGCACTACAAAGGACAACTCTGTGACCGCGGAATGACGGAAAACAACATGGCGTCCTTCTTTGTGAGGTTCGCGAGACAAAAGGGTTTGAGACGCGGTATAGCGTGTGAAATCTCTCTCCCTTTGTCTCTCTACCGCTCTCTATATCTCTCGCTGTTTCTCTATCTCTCTCCCCTTCTCCTTCTCTGTCTGTCTCTCTCTCCCTGCCTTTCTACCTCTCTCTGGCTTACTCTCTCCCTCTGACTCTCTGTCTCTCTCTCTCTGTCTCTCTCTGTATTTCTCTCTCTGTATTTCTCTCTCTCTCTGTATTTCTCTCTCTCTCCCTCTCTCTCTCTCTCTCTCTCTCTCTCTCTCTCTCTCTCTCTCTCTCTCTCCCTCTCCCTCTCTCTCCCCCTCTTTCTCTCTCTCTCTCTCTCTCTCTCTCTCTCTCTCTCTCTCTCTCTCTCTCTCTCTCTCTCTCTCTCTCTCTCTCTCTCTCTCTCCCCTCTCTCTCTCTCTCTCTCTCTCTCTCTGACAGGAAGGTGATCGCCCCCCTGGTGACACGCCACGGGAAGCTGTGGTCCAACTTCTGGGGTTCTCTGAGCCTGGACGGGTACTACGCCCGCTCTGAGGACTACATCGACATCGTGCAGGGCAAGAGGATGTGAGTTGGGGCCCTGCTTCATTTCGAGGTTGAGCGTGACAATGGCCGCAGTCAGAGCCGACCTCCGCAGGCGGGCCGACGCTGGGCTGTCCCAACGAGGCCAGCAGACGGCTCCTGGCTGCTGGGGAAGCCCGCCAGCACTAATGGGGGGTTGGGTCATCGCTTGGCCCAGGATCTGTCGTCAGGCTCAGCGGACCAGACCCAGGGCCGAGTCCTGGTTAGGCTGGGTGGTGTGTGGCTGGGTTTGACAGGCTGGGTCTGGCTTAGACTGGTTGAGACAGGGTCTGGGTAAGACTGGTAAGAATAGTTTAGGCTGGGTCTGGGTTAGACTGGTTCTGGGTTAGACTGGGTCTGGGTTAGACTGGTCCTGGGTTAGACTGGGTGAGACTGGTCCTGGGTTAGGCTGGGTCTGGGTTGGACCTGGTTTGGGTTAGACTTGCTAACCTGCCCCCCCCCCCCCCCGCTGTGTAGAGGCGTGTGGAACGTGCCGTTCCTTGCCCACGTCTACCTGGTCCAGGGTGCCGCCCTGAGGGACGAGCTGAAGGAGAAGAACCTCTTCGTCCTGGAGAAACTGGACCCGGACATGGCCCTGTGTCGGCACACCAGGGAGATGGTACGGCCCAAACCCACCCGCTACACAGTAGACACACCAGGGAGATGGTACGACCAAAACCCACCCAGCTACAGAGCACCTTAAATACCTTAACATCAATCCTGCTACACTTTATAACACCTTGAATACCTTAACACCAATCCTGCTACACTGTATATTACCTTAAATACCTGAACACTCAACTTACATTATACAGTATATTACCAAAATACCTGAAGACCCATCCTGCTACATACCATATTACCTTAAATACAAAACACCCATCCTGCTTTACAGTATATTATGTAAAATACCTTAGCATCCATCCTGCTATACAGTATACAACATTATATTGCAAGTTGGTATGCTTGCATTGCCGGATAATAATGGAATATATGTATGAGGATGTTCTGTCATGTCTAGATTTATGTACTGTAGTTACCGTAGCACACATGGTTAGCATGTGGCAGGCGGGCCAAGCTGAGAGATAAACTAAGTCTGTGAATGTTGAGACTCTCTCCTGTACATCAGACGACAACCTGGCAAGTATATTCAGACGCCGTGTCTCCGGCATGATGGTCTCTTTGATGGTCTCTCTGATAGTATCTCTGAAGGTATCTCTGATGGTATTTCTGGCCAACTCCTTCCTCCTTAATCGTCTACTGATCATATGCCAGCATGTCTCCACGACGTCGCAGGGGACCAACCTCGCCCCGTGTGCTTGGGCTATCCTCCTCTCTCTGAAGCCTTGACCTCTGACCTATGCATGACCCTGACTGCATGACCTCACGCTAGTCCTCGGCCTTGTGTCCTGGGCCTTGTGTCCTTGGCCTGCCTTCACACCGCTGTGCAAAGCGGTCGCTGCACCTGAGCCTGTTGGGTCCAGACCTCCGTGGCCGTTGCTCCCTGGCCGTGGTGCTGCCCGGGTTCACCTCCCCCCCCCCCCCCCTTCGTCACCGCCACCACCGCTCCCGCTCACCCCTGCAGGAGACTTTGTGATGATATTCCGGTTCCAGAACCCTTGTGTTACAGCAGAACTTCTCCTTTGTTTTAGACGAGCCACAGGGAGAAGGGCTCCCCTTCTCCGGAATCGTTCCATATGCTCAGACCCCCAAAGGTTCCCCACTTTCATTACTTTAACCGTTGACTTGTGTTGTACTGTGTTTCCAATCGGTGACATAAGCACCCAGAAGGTAGCCGTGTTTAAGACCAATAGAACGTAGAGTGCACCCGCACACAATCTTTGAAAACATTTGTTTAAACAACGTCTGAGGCTTTCTTCAGTGCGGCATTCTTATGAACACAATTCGGATCCACATAAATCCCACAACCCCCGCGCTAGGAACACAGGAGTGACAAAAGCCTGGCTCGCTCTCTGGAAATATATTTATATTTTTGTCTCGTCTGAGTGAGAGGATACATTCATTTGAACACTGAATTTATGGTTCCTTTAAATATAGGTGTTCGTATCTATGCTTCCTTAGAGAGAAGGAGACTATTTATGGTTCCTTAGAGAGTAGGAGACTATCTATTGTCCGTTATAGAGTAGGAGACATCATCTATGGGTCCTTAGAATGTAGAAGACAGAATCTATGGTTTCTTAGAGAGTAGGAGACATCATCTTTGGTTCTTTAGAGAGTAGGTAACATCATCTATGGTTCCTTACAGAGCAGGTAACATTCCCTATGGTTCCTTAGAGAGTAGTAGACATTCTTTATGGCTCCTTAGAGAGTAGGAGATTAGAATAGGGGGGAGACCTCTACTTTTAGCCATCTGGTTTTAATCAAACCTCAGCAACATTTAATCTATGACTCCATCTGTATCTTAACGTAGAAACAAAAGCTATTTTTAACCCCTTCTCCCCCTCACTCCAGCGCTTTAACACCCCTACCCTAGCCCGCCACCTAGCCCAAATAATCTTAAATTATTTGACACAAATAATAAAGGAATAATCACACACACAGATCAATAATCCCAGATTATTCATCAGTGACAGCTCTAGAGCAACCCACGGATTCCAGCTTTCCGACACTCTGGAATTGAACACTAACGACAAACACCAGACTTGTTTTGACAAGCCAGTCCTGATAAACGTCTGAGAGCGTCGGGGAGGTTGAGCTAGATGTTGCACGCCGCCAAATCGATTACAAATCTTACTGTTCTGGTCCAGGGAGTCTTCATGTTCATCACCAACCGCCAAGAATTTGGGCGCCTCATCTCCACCGCCAACTACAACACCTCCCACTACAACAACGACCTCTGGCAGATCTTCCTGAACCCTGTGGTGAGTGACCTCCCCCCGCTAGCCTTATGAAACACCTAGCATAAGTCTGCAGACGTAATGATGGCCGCCGAGCCGTCATGCTAGGGTTGAGCTGCCGGCTGATGAGTGATGAAGGGGCCCTGGTGTAAGGTTAAGTAAGGGTTAGCGCTCGATGGTGTAGCCGGCTGCGTGCTCTGTGTGGGTGTAGCGTTAGCCTGCTCTGAGTGAGGAGTTGAACATGGGAGACGCATCCGCTGGGTTCGTGAGGAACCTAGCATGCAAGTAGCATCCGCTGGGTGTGTGAGGAGCTAGCATGCTAGTAGCGATAGCTGGGTTTGTGAGGAGCTAGCATGCTGGTTGTGATAGCTTGCCCTGTGAGGAGCTAGCGTGTGAGGCCCCTTCATACACTCAAAAACGATGCTGTCCAACGACAAAAGACTATGGCATCGGATGACCAGTTCTGTCGCACAAAAAAAGTGTTGCCTTCATGGTACCTTCCTCGGCTCACCAGCGTGGCCCTAGTGTTGGGTTAAGGGACAGCACGGTGTATGCATGATGCTACTGTATTCATTCCCTGACATTTTCTGGTGTGCCCACTTCTGTTCACAGGACTGGAAGGAAAAATACATCCACAAGAACTACAGTCATATCTTCACATCAAACGTCATGGAGCAGGTGAGTCTGTCGCGGCCGTGTTTCAGATGCTCTGCGCGTTATCTGGTTATGTTTCAGTTCAGCGTGTTATCTGGTTATGTTTCAGTTCAGCGCGTTATCTGGTTATGTTTCAGTTCAGCGTGTTATCCGGTTATGTTTCAGTTCAGCGCGTTATCTGGTTATGTTTCAGTTCAGCGCGTTATCTGGTTATGTTTCAGTTCAGCGTGTTATCTGGTTCTGTTTCAGTTCAGCGTGTTATCCGGTTGTGCTTCAGTCCAGCGTGTTATCTGGTTATGCTTCAGATGTTGAGCTTGTTATCTGGTTATGTTTGAGATGTTATCTGGTTATGTTTCAGATTTTATCTGGTTATGTTTCAGCGTGTTATCTGGTTATGTTTGAGATGTTCATTCATGTTATCTGGTTATGTTTGAGAATTTCACTCATGTCATCTGGTTATGATTCAGCTTGATCCTCTGTGACATCTGGTCAAAAGCCCTTGTTTCATTGATAGAAAACATCTTGCCTTCCTGCAATTTTTTTATGAGGCTTTGTTATGTTTTTATATTCGTCAAATACTGATTAAAAAGAAAGCAGAACAGTGAATCCATCAAAGCGCTCCCAGGGGTGTGCTTAGCGCTGTGGGAGACTGCGGGTAATGATGCAGGCTGGACGCAGTCGACCAGAACATCTGCTGCGGGACTCCAGCGTCCGTCGGTCAGGCCTTCAGGAATGTGTTCTGTGTGTTGCAGCCGTGCCCAGATGTGTTCTGGTTCCCCGTTCTGTCGCAGACGGCCTGTGATGAGATTGTGGAGGAGATGGAGAACTACGGCTCCTGGTCCGGGGGGAGACATGAGGTGAGTCCCCACCGGTGAGCCCTGAGTCTGGCTGGGGCCTGGTGACCTCAGTGCAGCAGGCTCTTGGCTCGGTGTGATGTGTGATGTGATGTGGGCGTGATGTTTCAGCTCTGCCTCATGTTCCAGTGAAGAGAATCTAATCTAAGAATCTTCAGCCGGGGCTCCCCGCCAGCGCAGATACACAGGAAACATCTGGGCCGGGAAGGTGGAGCTGGAGGAGTAGGGTGGAGGTAGGGTGGGGTTAGAAGGGGGTAGAGGGGAGGTAGAGGTGGGGTCAGAGGGGGTAGGGTGGAGGTAGAGGCGCTAAGGTGGAGTTTGAGGGGGTAGGGTGGAGTAAGAAGAGGTAGGGTGGGGTCATAGGGGGTAGGGTGGAGGTAGGGGAGGTAAATGGACTTACAGCCTTGACTGTTCTCCTGACTGGCCTGTCTGGTTCTCTCTTCTGATTGGCCTGTCTGGTTCTCTCTCCTGAGTGGCCTGTCTGGTTCTCTCTTCTGATTAGCCTGTCTGGTTCTCTCTCCTGATTGGCTGCAGGACAAGCGCATCACCGGCGGTTACGAGACGGTCCCGACGGACGACATCCACATGAAGCAGATCGGCTTCGATAAGGAGTGGCTCCACTTCATCCGAGAGTACATCTCCCCAGTCACCCTGAAGGTGTTCAGTGGGTACTACACCAAGGTAAATACTGCAGTGCTACCCGTAAATACTACCCCAAGGTAATACTATAGTACTACACCAAGGTTAATACTATAGTACTACACCAAGATAAACACTGCAGTACTTTTACACCAAGGTATAACACAGGTACTTTGTTAAAACATACTTGCTCATGGGCAGAGGTGATTCAACAAGCATCCCTTTGAGAAGGTCCAGATAAGGGTGGTTTGCAGTGAGCCACGGGTCTAGGTGTGAAAACCCGCTAACACACCTGTGTTTTTCCAGGGCTTCGCTGTGATGAACTTCGTGGTGAAGTACACACCGGGCAGGCAGTCGTACCTGCGACCACACCATGACTCCTCCACCTTCACCATCAACATCGCCCTCAACAACAAACACCTGGACTTCGAGGTGAGCGATCTCTCCCCTCAATGCTAGGAGCCAGTGGCGTAACTATCGGTAAGCAGGGTATGCGGGTGCGTACGGGCCCGGGGCCAATCAGGGGCCCCAAAAAAAAAAAAAAAATCGCTCCGAATCTCTGGTGTTGTTATTGTTCAGACCAATGGTGGATCCTGCAGGTTTATTATATTAATATGAACCTGGTATTAATTATAATAACCAGTAATATTAATATCTGATATTGTTATTATCCCGACGCAGGGCGGGGGCTGCAGGTTTAACATTAACATGAACCTGATATTAATTATAATAACCAGATATATTAATCTCTGACATTGTTATTATCCCGACGCAGGGAGGGGGCTGCAGGTTTAACATTAACATGAACCTGATATTAATTATAATAACCAGTAATATTAATCTCTGACATTGTTATTATCCCGACGCAGGGCGGGGGCTGTAGGTTTAATATTAACATGAACCTGATATTAATTATAATAACCAGTAATATTAATCTCTGATATTGTTATTATCCCGACGCAGGGCGGGGGCTGCAGGTTTAACATTAACATGAACCTGATATTAATTATAATAACCAGTAATATTAATCTCTGATATTGTTATTATCCCGACGCAGGGCGGGGGCTGCAGGTTTAACATTAACATGAACCTGATATTAATTATAATTAGGGATGTCCGATATTGGCTTTTTTGCCGATATCCGATATGCGATTTTGTCCAACTCTATATTTCGATTCCGATATCAGCCGATACCGATGTCGATATTTGGGTTATTTATTTTTCCTCAAACCTAATTTAGGTAACATTACATATCTCCTGTTGTGGAATTAACACAACATGCTTAATGTTATTGTGATGCCCCACTGGATGCATTCTTGAATGTAACAAGGCTTTCCAAATGTTAACATTGTCTGTGCAAAATAAGAAAAATACTTCAACTTAATTTAAGGGAAAAGTGCCATGTTTATTTTTTTTTTTTTAATGGTCTCAGACAACAGTTTGGATTACACTCTCCCTGAGATAATCTTGACAATGCCCACAACAAATAGGGCAAACTTGACTTCACAAATGATAAAACATTGTACCTGAACAACTATGTGCAACATAGCAGTATGTTTCTTTAACTAAAACTCAATAACCTTAATTGAATAAATGCACAAATATGAGTCAATTACAATGTGCACTGTACTGCACAATTTTGAAAACATTTATTTGAGCTATAAATAAAAAAAAAAAAAAAAAAAGAAAATCGGTTTTAAGGCAAAAAAAATCCGATACCGATATTGACCGATATTACATTTTTATGCTAATATCGGGCCGATAATATCGGTGGGCCGATAATATCGGACATCTCTAATTATAATAACCAGTAATATTAATCTCTGATATTGTTATTATCCCGACGCAGGGCGGGGGCTGCAGGTTTAACATTAACATGAACCTGATATTAATTATAATAACCAGTAATATTAATCTCTGACATTGTTATTATCCCGACGCAGGGCGGGGGCTGCAGGTTTAACATTAACATGAACCTGATATTAATTATAATAACCAGTAATATTAATCTCTGATATTGTTATTATCCCGACGCAGGGCGGGGGCTGCAGGTTTAACATTAACATGAACCTGATATTAATTATAATAACCAGTAATATTAATCTCTGACATTGTTATTATCCCGACGCAGGGCGGGGGCTGCAGGTTTAACATTAACATGAACCTGATATTAATTATAATAACCAGTAATATTAATCTCTGATATTGTTATTATCCCGACGCAGGGCGGGGGCTGCAGGTTCCACCGCTACAACTGCTCCATCGAGTCTCCCAGGAAGGGGTGGAGCTTCATGCACCCCGGCCGTCTCACCCACCTCCACGAGGGCCTGCCCACAACCAACGGCACACGCTACATCGCCATCTCCTTCATCGACCCCTGAGCCGCTGAGCCCCTGACCCCTGACCCCCTGACCCCATGAACCCCTGACCCCCTGACCCCTTGAACCCCTGCCCCTCCCTCACGACCTCTAGTGCTACGAGGCGGTTGAGAACCGCCTCTAGGACCTCTGTGAAACAGAGGAGCTTCGATACACGGTGTTGGCTCGCTGCCGACGGGAGAGACCGCGGGCTCAGCCAACACATTCTAGTGCCTTCCATCCCCTCTGCCTCTTGGCCTCACGGTCGGCTCCGGCGGCGGGAGGATCATGGGAAACTAAAGTTTATTTTTCTAACTTTGCACATCAGGATACGAGGACAGCGGCGGAGTTTAATAGGAATTCTGTTTGTACGAAGTTGTGTGTTTTGTTTTTTTTACGGGAAATGTTTCCGCTTACTGGAAAGCTTTCCCACACTGTCAATATCAAGTTGCTTAAATTATTGAAAAATAAAATAAATGGAAAATATGAATGTTTCTTTGTGAAGGGCACCAACTACTACACAATATGGAGGTCTGCAGTAACTATAAAGATATGCCGCTTACAGTAGCTACATAATACACAGGCCTACAGCAACTACACAATATACATGCCTACAGTACCTACACAATATACAGGCTTACAGTAGCTAAACAATATAAAGGTCCTACATTAACAACACAATACACAGGCCTACAGTAACTTTACACTATAAGCAGGATTATAGTAAAGATAACACAATAACCAGGCCTACAGCAACTACACACAGACCTACATTCTACACAACCCCCGGCCTAAAGTAACTATTGCACAACCCCCAACCCCTACATACTAGACAATACACAGACCTACAGTGCGTTTTACACCAGGGGTCAGCAACCTTTTCAACGTGCAGTGCCAGTTTGACATTTTCTCGTCAATGAGTGTGTCTTAAGCAACAATATATTAAGAATTAAGCTGAATTATGCTACAGCGACCAAAAACATTTCCAGAAGACCTGGAATTGTTTTATTTCCATATAGTCCACTATCATGCATCAACATTTTAAATGTTTTTCTTTCTTGTTATATTTGCTACATGGGCTTACAAATTATAATTAAATGTGTCCAATCTTAAAACACCACTTTCAGTGGTGTTTTAAGATTGGACATATTTAATTTTTTTTTTTTTCATTTTCATTCAAAAACAAATTTGCACTGTGAGAAATGTAAAAAACAAGAATATATGAGAATGTTGGAACCATCCACATCAATATCTTTAAGACATGTACAGCTTGGCAAAACCATGTGAAGGCGATGCATACAGGCCACTTTCAGATCCCATTTCAGAGCACTGCTTTCAGTAACTCATTTAATCATATTTGCACTGGGAGGAAATGCCCAAAACCGAATAAAGTGCAAAAAAAATAATCGGTAGTAATAATTATGCTGCCGTATTGTGCGGTGAAACTTTTAATAATAATAATAAAATATAAAATATATATATATATATATATAGATAAATCAATTATTTTAAATGTGCCAATGATTAAGCTGCCACGTGCCAGTGGTGGCACGCGTGCCTAGGGTTGCCGACCCCTGTTCTACACAATTCACAGACCTAAATATTACAAAACACCCAGCCCTACAGTAACTACACAACACCCCGGCCTACAGTAACTACACAACACCCAGGACTACAGTAACTAAACAACACCCAGGACTAGAGTAACTACACAACACCCAGGACTACAGTAACTACACAACACCCAGGCCTACAGTAACTACACAACACCCCGGCCTACAGTAACTACACAACACCCCGGACTAC
>NC_044070.1:19574246-19636746 GCF_902167405.1 Gadus morhua | reverse complement strand
TGGTTCCTCCTCATCCTACGAGAGGTCAGCCCTGGGCCGGACGTCTCACAGCAGCCGACCGGAAGCGAACCTAAGAATCCACTTCACGTCCTGAACCTGAACGCTACAAGCCTTTACTACAGGACGGAGCGAGGGTGACTCTCATTCTTTGATTGGACGCTGGAGTCGCCAGGAAAAAGTAAAAACGGTGTTTAAGCTCCAATGACCATGTAGAACTGGCAGCATACCATCAAATCAAACTGGGAGTTCTGCCCACTGCTTCCCTACCTCCGCTCTCCGGATGGACATAGGGGGTTGAACCAACAACCCCCTGCTCTCTGGTTTACCCAGGTGTGTGTACTGTGTGTAGAGTGTGTACAGTATGTGTGCGTTGGTTCAACACAGCGTGGAAGGGCCCTCTCTCCACGGGAGGGGGGCCCTGGGGACATCTGGGTAACATATGTCTGTCACCTCTCTGCCCAGAGGTCAAGGGTCAGGCTTCAGGCTCCTGGAGGCTGGAGACTCGAGGGGGGGGCGGTCTACTGGAGGCTGCTTAGTGGAGTCACCTTAGGGGAGGCACCTTAGTGGAGGCTGCTTCAGCTACAGAGCTGACAGACAGACAGCTGCGGAGCTGGCAGACGGACAGAAGAGAAAATTGAATGATGATAAATACTCCAGCATTCTCCTCTTTCTCAGGGGGTGGGGGCGAGAGAGAGAGAGATTAACTTGAACTATACCCCCTCCAACTAGAGCTACCGACTGACCGACGAGAGAGAGAGAGAGAGAGAGAGAGAGAGAGAGAGAGAGAGAGAGAGAGAGAGAGAGAGAGAGAGAGAGAGAGAGAGAGAGAGAGAGAGAGAGAGAGAGAGCGAGCGAGCGAGCGAGACAGAGAGAGAGAGAGACAGAGAGAGGCAGAGAGCGAGACAGAGAGAGAGAGAGAGAGAGAGAGAGAGAGAGAGAGAGAGAGAGAGAGAGAGAGAGAGAGAGAGAGAGAAAGAGAGAGAGAAAGAGAGGGAGAGAGAGAGAGAGAGAGAGAGAGAGAGAGAGAGAGAGAGAGAGAGAGAAAGCCACTCCAATAAACTCCTTTCAACCCTTAAACTCAATAGACAAACAGACGGAGTCAGAGAGGGGAGAGTCAGAGGGAGGAACAGACGGACGGACATGAAGACGGACTCGTGCTAGGGAGGAGAGCGACGCCACAGGCAGGCGGCGATGACATCAGATCCAGCTGCATCACCATGACAACAGCGGAATGCTCTAGGCAGACCATAATAACTAAATATACATACACAATAGGGCTGGGATTACAGTGCTAAGACACACACGCCATGCTCGGTTTTCACTTTAAACACTGTTTACCGTTGTTGGCTGGCAGACGTGAGGCCAATTCAGCATCCTCTTCTATATTTAATATAATTTTACAGCGGCCCAGATCCCCTGGGATCTCTGCAGATTATGGGCTTCGCTCCTCAGAAGACCAACATATTTCACTGGGAGAGTTTCCAATAAAAGTGAAAGTTATGGGCCAATAAACTATTGAGTAAGATATCAGAGTATCTACAGCTGCCATTGTTAGAAATGCGTTAATTTTCTAGATAAATAATTGCCACAATGTCTTTCCAGCATGCATAGATAGATAGTCATAGATCATGATATTGTGATTTATCTTATCCTAGCTATCTTTGTTGTAAACAGGGAATGGGTTAATCTAGTTGTTGTTGTCGATTGTCAGTGTTTGAATCTATGAACATCCTTACTGTACTGACAGCGATATATTGTTGCTTCTCTTTCTTCTGAAAAATGTACTTATAGTTAGTCGCTTTGGATAAAAGCGTCTGCTAAATGCCCTAAATGTAAATGTAAATGCGACTTGTTTAAGACAACCGCTCCTGTTAGAGGTACACATATTGTCCGCCAGATGGCACTAGAGGAGCGGTGATAAAACAAGTGCACAGCAGGGCTCTCCTATCCAAACGACGAACCCTCTCTGTTGTCACCTAAATCTGATCACATTACTATTAATCTGCCATAATGGGGACATTGTAATGAGGATGATCCCAACACACAGGCCTATGTATATTTTAGTAGATGGATCAAATAGTAAGTCTTTGTGTCAACACGAAAGTCATTCTAGAAAACGCATTTCTACAAGGCTCGCCCCCTCCCTGGCGGCTGAGGAGAGTAAACACATTAATGAGCCTTTAAAACCTGACCTATTTTATTTATCGCCAGTATTTTATCGGTTAGAATAATAGATAGCTTGTTTTTCGAATAGATAACAATATGCAAATAATACAATGATTTTCAATAATATAACGAGAATATAAATAGTGAATAATGCTGCAGCAACTGATCAATGGATTTAACTGATGATAAAGGATACACCCTCAGTTGCAAAAAAAATACATAATATGGATAATAATACTATATATAGCAATAATGCAGATAACACATCATTTTTGTTTCTACATGGACCTCAACACACAAACCAGGGATTAATTTCCTCTCCTCGTCGGACGCCAACCGGATCATAATGCACCAACATCACGTATTAATAACAACACAAACATCATGTAATAATAATAACCGAAACCTCATACAATTATAATGCTCATTCATTAGTGCAAGAACCGCGCAATCGTTCAGCAGCTGCTGACGTCAAGACCCCGGGGTCTCAGAGTGACAGCAGCGCCCCCTGGCGGAGAGATACACAACTACCGTAGAGTAATAAAAGGGGCCTCAGTTGAATAACACTAGGCTAGGTCATTGTCCGACTGCACCTGCAACAAGCGTCGTCATTATGCAAAGGGAGATGTTATGGTCCTTGGGTCAGCCGTGGTGGAAAAAAAATGCCCCTTAAAATAAATTTCATTTTAGATACTTTAACCATGTTCATGTTCATGCATAAATGCGTCAAAAACACCACTTCATCACAAAGGTTGGAATGGAAATAAAAGAGGGAATTAAGGCAGACAGCAACAAAAGTGAGACGAAATGGTTACCACATTGGGAATGTCTGCCAAGCTCTGCCTCCTGTCACTCAGATGGATCCCAATGAGTGGGGTTGTATGAAGATAATTATTGTTGAAGAACCTTTCTCTATTGAGATCAGAAAAGCTATTATCATGGATAAAAACATTGATACTAGATAGGAACCTTCCTAAGCAGAAAATAGCATTTGATTGGAGACTCTGGCTCGCTTAGTGAGGCCTTTGGAGTGTCTACCAGGGATCTGTTGGTTAGGTCTGAATAGTGTCCACCAGGGATCTTTTGGTTAGGTCTGAAGAGTCTATCAGGGATCTGTTGGTTAGGTCTGAATAGTCTACCAGGGATCATTTGGTTAGGTCTGAAGAGTCTATCAGGGATCTGTTGGTTAGGTCTGAATAGTGTCCACCAGGGATCTTTTGGTTAGGTCTGAAGAGTCTATCAGGGATCTGTTGGTTAGGTCTGAATAGTCTACCAGGGATCATTTGGTTAGGTCTGAAGAGTCTATCAGGGATCTGTTTGTTAGGTCTGAATAGTGTCTACCAGGGATCTGTTGGTTAGGTCTGAATAGTGTCTACCAGGGATCTGTTGGTTAGGTCTGAATAGTGTCAAGCAGGGATCTGCTGGTAAGGTCTGTGGAGTGTCCATGGGATCTATTGGTCAGATCTGAAGAGAGTCTAACAGGGATCTGTTGGTTAGGTCTGAATAGTGTCTACCAGGGATCTGTTGGTTAGGTCTGAATAGTGTCTACCAGGGATCTGTTGGTTAGGTCTGAGGAGCGTCAACCAGGGATCTGTTGGTTAGGTCTGAGGACAACTACCATGGATCTGTTCGTTAGGTCTGAGGAGAGTCTACCAGGGATCTGTTGGTTAGGTCTGAATAGCGTAACAGGGATCTATTGGTTAGGTCTGAGTCCTCTAGTGTCCGGAGGACATTGCAAGGTGTTCCTTCATCGATGATGCTGGTGTGTCACCTCTGGAAGCCTCAAGATTCAATCCACAGTGAAACTTTCTCCTCTGTCTCTCGGCACAGTGTGTCTCTGGTGGAATAATGAGGAGGTGGCGCCTGGACTCCCAGCAGCAGGTGTGTCCGGGGGTCAAGGTGCTTCCATTAACAAGCCCCTGAGTGGCTTGGCAAACATTAAGTCAAGAGCTTAGCGGCTCAAAGTCAGACCTGCGTGGAATCCAAAGTGTTTCTATGTTCAGGGCCGTGGCATCCCAGAGACCAGTAGAACTCTCTCTAGAAGACTTCTCTAGAAGTCTCTCTTGTGAGCCTCCCATACAACTCCTCTCTTATTGTCTGCGTTGTTGCCTCACAAATAGACCGCAAGCCATGAAGATGAGGTGTATTATCATCGCGCCCTTCTGTTATTCTCAGTAAAGCAACACTCTAAGTCTCCCATTCTCAGAAACATACCTCTTTCCCTCGCTCTCTCTCTCTCATTCTAAGAAAAGAATCTCTCTCTTTCATTCTCCCTATCCGGCCATCATTTTGTAATTTACCCAAACCCTACGTCTCAATCCAATCATCTCTCCCCATGTCTCTCTCCCCATGTCTCTCTCTCTCTCTCTCTCTCCCCATGTCTCTCTCTCTCTCTCTCTCTCTCTCTCTCTCTCTCTCTCTCTCTCTCAGAGATGACTTAGGAGGAGTACTTCCCTTCAGATACATTATGAAGCAAGACGTATCCTGGTGGCCTCCGGTCGATACGACTCCTTTGTCCGCACCACATTACTCCCCCATCCCCCATCCCCGTCTCTCTCTCTCTCTCTCTCTCTCTCTCTCTCTCTCTCTCTCTCTCTCTCTCTCTCTCTCTCTCTCTCTCTCTCTCTCTCTCTCTCTCTCTCTCTCTCTCTCTCTCTCTCTCTCTCTCTCTCTCTCTCTCTCTCTCTCTCTCTCTCTCTCTCTCTCTGCTAAACAGTACGATGGAGAGAGACAGAGAGAGGGCCGGAGTGCTGTGTTAGCCCAGCCCTCCCACCCTGATGCAGTCAGCGGGAGGAGCAGCAGAGACTGGTCTGAAGCAGGAGGAACACTCAGGAGAAACAACAGCAGCTTCTCATCAGCCGCAGACACACCTGCCGGGTTCCTTCAGTGACCAGATAGATACATAGATAGACACATAGATATACATCACAAAGACACATAGAGAGGTAGACACATAGATATACATCATGTAGACACATAGAGAAGAAGACACAAAGATCTGCATCATGTAGACCCATAGAGAGGTTGACAGATAGATATGCATCATGTAGACACATAGATGTGGTCACAGATAAACATCAGGTAGACACATAGATATGCAGACACATAGATATACATAATGTAGACACATAGATATACAGAGATGTGGACGCATAGATATAGACACAGAGATGTAGACACATAGATATACATAATGTAGACAGAGATATGTAGAGATGTAGACACGTACCTATACATGATGACATGTAGACACATAGATGTAGAGACATAGATACGTAGAGAAATAGATAAACATAATGTAGAAACATTGATATATTGAGGTGTAGACACATGCATCTAATGTAGATAAAGAGCTAAAGAGAGAACAACAGATGGATATACCTATTATAGAGATGTAGAGACATAGATCTACCTAATGTAGGAATATCTAGTCTAAGTGACAAGACTTCCCGGCTAGCAGCTGTGTGGAAGCGGCTGGAGGTGCTTATTATTATTAGGATGAATTGTTGTCTGGGGCCAACAGATCAGAATGGACCTCCTGCACCGGCCTCACAAAGCACACCGCGTGATGAGATCTAAACACACCGGTGGAAGACCACCGTGGAGCCTCCCGTTAAGGCAGGCTCGTCCCGCTACACGCTCGACGTGTTTCCACACACACAGAGCGATGGATACGGAGGATGTATTAGCTGTAGCGACGTCCGCTACCAAACGCTGCCTTCATGTGTGAAGCGGAGGAGAGCAGGGATGAGAGAGGAGAGGAGTGTGAATCGAGGAGAGAAGATGTGAGACTTGTAGTTTAATATTGAAGCTATGGTAGACAGTTTGAAGATGTTTATAGTGTGTCGACTAGGTGTTTTCACAGGATATATGACAGAAAGGATACATCATAGACGTTGTCTACCAGGTGTTCTCACTGGATATGACAGAACAGTATTGATGGTACAGTATGGATCGGGTCCTGAGGTAGGTCTGTATCAGCGCTGGGCTGATGCCAGAGAAGAGAGGTTGGCCGGATGGACACCAGCATCAATGTTTTATGTATTGCTCCGTCAATATGAGCTAAGTGCTGCGCGACGTTTATCCAGCGGCTCATTGACCAGCCAAACAGAGTCTGTTTAACGAGCTTTAATGAGGAATTATGAAGAACTACGTGTCAATAGTTAATTTACCTTCTGGGGTCCAACCAGGGCCCTCTGACGGGCCTGCCTCGGCAGTTTGGAGTCAGCAGCACCCAGACCATAATAAACACTCCATAGCGACCATATTAAACATGGTCACAATACAAATACCAAAGTAGCCGGACCAGACCACAATAAACACACCATAGATGCCGTACAAGACCATAATGAACACACCATAGTTACCGGCCCAGACCATAATAAACACACCAGGGTTAGGACTCACTTCACATGCAGGGCTACAGTTCTATCCATAAAGCAGATGAGGTATATTTTATTCATGGAGGCCAAAAACTCGATATCTCCGCTCATAATTGGTCTTTCATAAGACAGGTTTTACCTTCCCTGTGTTGTTCAGCCTTTTCTCAGTTTCCTCAGAGGGTTCGGACACTTTACATTACAAAAGGAGACGCAGGCTCTCATTATTCACCTGGTGTCCGCCTGCCAGATGAACAGAGATGCTTCTCTTGGTCTACAATGCACGAGGCCGGCATGAGCCACAGAACAGAAAAACACACAGCTTTCTGCTCCGGAGAAATCCTCATTCTGCTGCAGTGGAACCAGAAGAACGAAGAAACCGTCAGACAACAGACCTTCTGAGCCTGGAGAGGGGTAGACCTCTGAGAGAAGGAACACAGTGTTTACCTTCTACCGCCTGTAGAACCAGTGTTGTTTACCTTCTGTCTGTAGGTCTGGTGTTGTTTACCTTCTGTCTGTAGGTCTGGTGTTGTCTACCTTCTGTCTGTAGGTCCAGTGCTTTTTACCTACTCCAGTTTTGTTTACCTCCTAGGTTGCCAGGCAGAAGGTTGCTAGGGAACAGGTTGCTAGGGAGCAAATTGCAAGGGGCACAGGTATACTATGACAAGGGTTACTAGACAACAGGTTGCTAGGGGTCTGGTTGCTAGGGGTCAGGTTTCTAGAGCACACGTTTTTAGGGAAAAGGTTGTTATGGGTGTGGTTGTAGGGCCCGTTAAAGAGTGTTAGACCATAAAGGGTATACGTATTTGAATAATACATCAATACATAATATTTTATAAATATGAAATCCATTTAGAATCGATTTGTAGCGGACAGTGATCACAACAGGGAAGAATACAGTGTGTCTGCTGAATGATGGGTGTGTCAATATCTTTAGTTTATTAACAGCAGTAAAGCAGGCTGCTGATTCTCTCTCTGTTGGGTTGACCAGCAGAACCATCTCTCTTGTTACCTGCTCATACGCACTTTCATCTCAATGTTTCTGCTTAAATAGGGAAACGATGAACGCTCTTGTTCTTAGGTACCGGCCTGACAGGATGTGAATGCACTCCTTGCGTTCATCGACTCTGTCTCTGGAGCGGCTTTGTAGGTCGACTCTGGACCGGCAAATCGCCACAGGTAGGGAAGTCTGAAGAAAAAACGGTTGGTTCCGCTTCAAAATCAATCCCAGCCAAATCAAATCATTTATTGTCTGAGCTGCTGGAGTTTCCGGAGGGCGCCGGAGACGATCTGGTGTGTTTTATCTCTCTGGTACCGCAGTCACCCTCCAACTCACAATATGCATCCACTTTGTCCCAAATAAGGGTTGAATAATGGTCCACTTGATGGTTGATGAAGGAGTAAACAGGGCTAGGGGCCGGGAGGAGCGGGGTGGATCAGAGCCTCGCGGTGCCCAGGCTGAGAGCTCTACCGCTCTGATCTGAGATCTGCTGCAGTCCTGTATTACTACACGCACATGCACACACGCACGCACGCGCGCACAAGCTAACGTGCACGTACGCACGCATACATACATATGCATATATACGCGCAAGCGCACACACACACGCATACGCACGTACGCATATGCACTGAAGCGCACACACACACGCACGGCACACATACACACATGCGCACAGACACAGACACCTATACAAACACACACACGCGCGCGCACTTGCACACACAGACATCCACACAAACACACACACATGCACACATACATACACAGACACACACACACACACACACACACATATAGACAGCAAAACACATACACACACATACACACACACACACACACACACAGACACGCACACACAGACACACACACACACGTACTCACATCTGAGTGTGAAGTAGGGGGCTGATTAAAGGTTCTGGGTTGGCTGGGGACCTAGTTATGCTTATTGGGTCGCTCCACATGTTCCTCTCTCTCATTTAGCCAATTAGCAGGTGGCTAGCCTGTAATAGCATGTCGCTACTAACGAGGGACCTCGAAGATGAGGGGGTAGAGAGAAGTGCTGCTCCGGATGAATACAAAGTAGTATGATAAAGCATAGCATTATATTAAACATAGTGTAGCATTTCATTAAATAACATAGTTTAACATAGCATAACAGTGTAGAATTACATGAAGTAACATAGCATAACATAGAGTAGCATCGCATAGCGTAGAATAACAGTGTAGAATCATATTAACCTACATAACCCTACACATAACTTTAGCCCTGCTGTTAGCAGTGAGCCCTGCTGTTAGCTGTGAGCCATGCTGTTAGATGTTAGCCATGCTGTTAGCTGTAAGCCATGCTGTTAGCTGTAAGCAGTGAGCCCTGCTGTTAGCTGGGAGCCATGCTGTTAGATGTTAGCCATGCTGTTAGCTGTAAGCCATGCTGTTAGCTGTTAGCAGTGAGCCCTGCTGTTAGCTGTGAACGCTGCTGTTAGCTTTGAGCCGTGCTGATAGCTGTGAGCCATGCTGTTAGCTGTGAGCCATGCTGTAAGCTGTTAGCCATGCTGTTAGCTGTTAGCAGTGAGCCGTGCTATAATGTGTTAGCCAAACTGTTAGCTGTGACCCTGCTGTAAGCGTTGATCCATGCTGCTAGCTGTGAGCCCTGCTGTGAGCTGTTAGCGGTGAGCCCTGCTGTTAGCGGTGAGCCCTGCTGTTAGCTGTGCGCCCTGCTGTTAGGGGTTATCCATGCTGTTAGCTGTTAGCAGTGAGCCGTGCTATTAAGCGTTAGCCGAACTGTTAGCTGTGAGCCCTGCTGTTAGTGGTGAGCCCTGCTGTTAGCTGTTAGCTGTTAGCCCTGCTGTTAGCTGTTAGCTGTGAGCCCTGCTGTTAGCGGTTAGCACTGCTGCTAGCTGTGAGCCCTGCTGTTAGCGGTGAGCCCTGCTGTTAGCGGTGAGCCCTGCTGTTAGCTGTGAGCCCTGCTGTTAGCTGTGAGCCCTGCTGTTAGCTGTGAGCCCTGCTGTTAGCGGTGAGCCCTGCTGTTAGCTGTGCACCCTGCTGTTAGGGGTTATCCATGCTCTTAGCTGTTAGCATTGAGCCGTGCTATTAAGTGTTAGCCGAACTGTTAGCTGTGAGCCCTGCTGTTAGTGGTGAGCCCTGCTATTAGCTGTTAGCGGTGAGCCCTGCTGTTAGCGGTGAGCCCTGCTACTAGCTTTGAGCCCTGCTGTTAGCTGTGAGCCCGGCTTTTAGCTGTTAGCTGTGAGCCCTGCTGTTAGCGGTGAGCCCTGCTACTAGCTTTGAGCCCTGCTGTTAGCTATTAGCTGTGCGCCCTGCAGTTAGCTGCGCGCCCTGCTGTTAGGGGTTATCCGTGCTGTTAACTGGGGAGCATCACAAGGTGTTTGTCCTCAAGATGTGCTGCCGGTCTGCCCCCTCTTCAAGGCCGCTGGAGCGTGAAATAGTCTGCCGCTCGCTGTCTACTGATGGCGGATTTGACCCAAGATTCACTCAGAGTGACGAAGCGAGGCGCCGCGTCCGCTGAGTGTGACCATGTAGCCGTTCCCCAAAGGAGAGCAGAGACGCTCCTGTAATTACTGAGGAAAACACTTCAGTGGTCCTTCAACCTGTAAGTAGCTCTAATTTCATAGACGTGAAGGACCTCTCTCCCCTCCTCACCTCTGTCTCCCCTCCTCACCTCTCTCTCTTCTCCCTACCTCTCCCCCTAGTTACCTTCCTCTCTACTACCTGCCTCTAAAAATCCCTACCTCCCTCGCAACTTTGATAACATATATCTATATCTGTAGATATGTTCTCTAATGATCACTTAACTGTTGCTGTGAGTTTGATGTTGAAGTCAATTGAATAGAATATAATCCCTCTATACTAGCTGACCCCATCACTAAACCCAACACACCTCCCAACTAGCTGACCCCATCACTAAACCCAACGCACCTCCCAACTAGCTGACCCCATCACTAAACCCAACGCACCTCCCAACTAGCTGACCCCATCACTAAACCCAACGCACCTCCCAACTAGCTGACCCCATCACTAAACCCAACGCACCTCCCAACTAGCTGACCCCATCACTAAACCCAACACACCTCCCAACTAGCTGACCCCATCACTAAACCCAACGCACCTCCCAACTAGCTGACCCCATCACTAAACCCAACACACCTCTCAAACAGGAGAAAAGAGGAGAGGAGAAGAGGAGAGAGGAGAGGTGGAGAGAGGAGAGGATAAGATAGGAGAGGAGGAGGAGAGAGGAGATGAAGAGAGGGAGAAGAGAGGAGAGGAAGAGGAGAGGAGGGGAGAGGAGAGGAAGGGAAGAGAGGAGGAGATTTCTTCTAGTGAGGCACAGAGATTCCTGTCCTCCAAGGACAAAGTGAATTAAGATGATGTTCATGGAAGCATAGTGCATACCTCCCTTTATGAACGGACACTGTTTGTTCTTTGATTACAAATCACGTTCTGGTGAACAGTTGGTGGCTGATTCACCGGGATCAGACCCCCCACACAGGCTCTGGGTTTTATCATCCAGAAATACAATTCGCAGACAGCTACACAGACAGTAGGAGAGAGAGAGAGAGAGAGAGAGAGAGAGACACATAGAGAGAGAGAGAGAGAGAGAGAGAGAGAGAGAGAGAGAGAGAGAGAGAGAGAGAGAGAGAGAGAGAGAGAGAGAGAGAGAGAGATAGTGAACCCCCTCCACTGAGGAGGGGGTTCTTGTAGTCTGTATCCAGCCCTCCTACATCCATCCCCCTCTCCCCCCTCCCCTCCCCTCCTCCCTCCAACACTCAGATCAAAAGATCCCTTCTGACTGTAGTCCAGAACCATGTGATCAGACCATGTGATCAGAGGACCATGTGACCATGACCTGAACCAAGTCCAAGACCTGAGCCAAGATTTGAACCGTGAATAAATACCCGAAGCAAGACCTGGACTAACACCTGGACCAGTACCTGAACCAGGACCTGAACCAGTGCCTGAAGCAAGACCTGAAGCAAGACCTGAAGCAGAAGGACAGGGAGCAGGTGTCTCTCCTGCCGGGCAGGGCCAGGTCAGCATCTCGATCCATCCTCGAGCTAATGAAATAACGAGGACAGGTCCTTCATTAAGGAGAGCACTTAATGAAGGTGGTGATGTTAGCATAGTCGCTACCGCTACACATGCTAATGGAGTCATTAGAGGAGAGAGATGTGCCGGACGTTATAATAAAACCACACCGTTATTAAGTCACTAAAGCATGGAGGGGTTAGTGGCTGTGGGACCTCATCATCATCCAGACTCTCTCCCCTTATTTCTCCTATTTTCCTCCTTCTCCCCTCTCTCCTCTTCCTCCTCCTCATCTCTCTCCTCCTCCTCACCTCTCTCTCCTCCTCACCTCTTGCCTCCTCCTCATCTCTCTCCCCTCCTAACCTCTCCTCCTCCTCCTCCTCCTCCTCCTCTTCCTCACCCCTCTCTCCTCCTCCCCCCTCTTCTCTCCCAGGCTTCTCTCCTCCTCCTCCCTCCTCACTCCTCTCTCCTCTCTCCTCTCTCCTCCTCTCCTCTCTCCTCCTCCACTCTTCTCAGGCCATAGTGCGCCCAGATCACTGCCACACATCAAACACACGCCGTTGAGGCTGAATGGATGCCATGGCAACAGAGCCAATGCGTGGCAACAGAGGCCCGGGTTTATCACAGGCTAATAGTTATATAGCTCGCTTTATGGATATTTTGATATTTCGATTAAACCACGGACACCTTCTGCCCAGTGGGAGTCAGGGAGATGACAGAGCCGTTGCCAAGAGGCCAAAAGAAACCAGCAGTGTTGGTTCACTTCAAACCCATCGCTTGTCATAATAATAAAGTCATAGTAATAATTAGAACGATGAGGATGATAATGATACACGCCGGCTCCTTGACTCACATAGAGGGGCGAGATATGGACTGTGAATGAAGATGTTACCGAGGTAGAAGATTTCCTGGTTACAGTTTTATACTGATTCCATCGCTAGTGGTTCTAACTGGTTGATTGGTTCCAGCAAGAGAAGCTAGCAGGTGAAGCTAGCAGGACAAGCTAGCAGGATATGCTAGCAGGTGATGCTAGCAGGAGAAGCTAGCAGGTGAGGCTAGCATGTGATGCTGGTCAGAGCTCATCAGTCTGTTCTCCTATTGGTCAGAGCTCCTCAGTCTGTCCTCCTATTGGTCAAAGCTCATCAGTCTGTCCTCCTATTGGTTAGAATGTATCAGGCTTTCCACCTATTGGTCAGAGCTCATCAGTCCGTCCTCTTATTGGTCAGAGCTCATCAGTCTGCCACCTATTGGTCAGAGCTCATCAATCTGTTCTCCTATTGGTTAGAGCTCATCAGTCTGTCCTCCTATTGGTCAGAGCTCATCAGTCTGTCCTCCTATTGGTTAGAACTCATCAGTCTCTCCTCCTATTGGTTCTATTATTCCAGTGAATTTCAGTCCAGCATGTTTCCACGTCCTACAGAAAACCAACGTCCACAACCCAAGGCCACGGTGGCGACCTCCCCTCCAGCCCTACTGAGTTCTGACTCCGTGTGGGTGAGGGGGCCAAACGACCGCCGAGTTATCGTCAGAGCCCCGCCGGCCATCATCTGTGGTTCACCCGTTTGGTGCAAGGATGTTTACACCTCCTGTTTGTTTTAAGAACGTTCAACCCCCCGTTTTGTCCCGGTCTGACCCCTGCCCTGCCCGAGGACACTGCTGGGTTTGTTGCGTAACGCCGCCCGGGCCGAAGGCCTTCTGCCGCTCCGCTGGCAGAGACCGCTGCCTCGTGGAGCACGCACAGAGTCATGTGAAGTGAGTTCAGCAGCGTGCTGTTCTCTCCATGATCTCTCTCATTCACTATTCTATTATCTGCACTTACTACACCAAAACATCAGCCGGCACGAACACAAAGTACTGTAAAAATCTGGGAATGGATGGAAGCTAATTAGTTGACACTTTCACACTCAAACAACTGTAACTAATTAATTGCTTCATTTATTTTTTAAGATGCTACCTGAGGAAAAACCACACTGATGATTAAGAACGTGATTGACGAGGTCCCCTCCCTCCCTCCCTCCCTCCCTCCCTCCCTCCCTCCCTCCCTCCCTTTCTTCCTCCCTCCTTCCCTTCCATTTGAACCCTCTTCTATGTTCAATACTCCCAAAGCCCATAAATAAACCCGGTAATAATATTTAGTCAATATGTTTTGCAGACCCTGTTAAATGCCAGGCCATCCCCACTAATAGTAATACTAATAATACTGTGTGGTTCCGAGGTCTTTCTCAGAACAGAGCGCTCAAGAGTCGCCTGTCATCGTTTTAATTTTATCTTTTCATTTTCTATTTCCCCACTCGAGCCGCTATCTGAGCAGCAGCAGCCAGCGTCAGTACAGAGACGGCTAATTCAGTTTCTGTCAGACGGTAATTACATCGTCTTGTGTGGTGATAATCTTTAGAGGAGCCACCATGACTACATGACTTCAGATACAGGCTGTACGCACACACACCACTGTACACACACGCACGCAGACACAACTATACGCACACTCAGAAACACACCATTGTACACACACACACACACACATACTATTTTACACACACGCAAGCAGACACACACCGCTATACACACATACACGACCATACACACACAGAAACGCACCTGTTTACACACACACACACCCCACTTTGCCCACAGACACACACCACTATAGAAACACAAACGCAAGCACGCACACATCACACTATACAAACACGCATGCAGGCACACACCACTATAAACACACACAAACCAATATACACACAAGCCCACACATGACTATATAGACACACACAACCATTATAGATAGATCAATGCAGGCACGCACTCATCCCGCTAAACACACCTACACCACTGTACAAACGCGCACACGCATGCAAACACACACTTTGTGGCTCCAAAGGTCAAATGAAGGGAGATTTATCTTAGCATGTTGCTAAGCTAACTAATTGGAAGCTTTGTTACATCAAATCAAGAGAGTTTTAGTTTTATGTCCTCCCTGCCATACATGTCATGAAAAAATCTCTTTTAATGGGAAAATCCAACTCGAATTTCTGCAGATGATATGACCGAACAAAATCAAAAAATGAATGAGAACATGTTGTAGAAAACTGAGAACTAGTATGTTCTCCTGCGGCATGGCCGTTCCCTCGGCAACGTTGTTTTTTTGTTTTTTTCGTTTTGGCCTGTGTGTGAATGTGATTCAATATTCTCAGAGTTGCCAGATATTAAACAAATTGGCCCACAGACGCAGCGCGCAGCAGCCATGACAACAAGCAAACAAACTGGATTCTACCCGACCCAAAAAGCATCGACTCCTTCCCAAACAGCTCCAGCCCCGGAGGTGTGCTGGAGAACATCTCTGAGCTGCGTCTGAAAACGGAGACGGCCATGAGCCCAGAAGGAGTTCAACACAGATGAACCAGAGGCTGGTATATAATTTAAAGACAGTGTATCGATAACAAACATTACGTAAGCTGATCGGTCTTCAGTGCAGGGCTTGATAGAATCAATGCGCTTCTCTCAGAATACAATGTTGTGCTAAGCTCGTCTTGCGCTCGTGTTACTTCAGTGTCTCCAACCTGGCAACCAACGTGAGCTTCCAGTCTGGGGAGAGGGCGAAGACTCTGTTGTGAATTTGGACAGCAGTACCGATTCCAAACACTCGGTGTCAACGTTACGTACTGTACCTTTAATATTCATTTGAATGTAACTATAAACCAACTGTTGACCGGTTAACTATAACCCATTGACCAGTTTACTATAACCTATCTACCTATAACTTTAACCGTTTACAATAACCTATTTACTTGTAACTATAACCTATTTACCTGTTCTCTAAATTTTTACTTGTAACTATAACCTATTTAACCTGTTAACTATAACCTATCTACTTGTAACTATAACTTATTTACCTGTTCACTAAATATATACTTGTAACTATAACCTATTTAACCTGTTAACTATTGCCTTATAACTATAAGCTATCTACCTGTCTACACACTAAACAAACCTTGAGCCATTAAGGTGTGAAATAAGGAGGTGTGTGAGGAGTAGACACGAGAGGAATGAGGAGTAGAAAGGAGGAGCATTAAAACGAGAATAGAAAGGAGGCTGAGAGAGAGATGCTTTTGGAGAGACTCTGGTCCTTCCACAATAACTCAGGGAAGAAAGAGACTGAGAGGAGGACAAATGGATCCCTGCGGCTTCTGTCATCATCACATCTTCAGCTGCACTCTGTTCGCAGAATAAAGAACTATTTCCCCATCCATATTTCTCAAGATCCAGTACAAACAAAAAAATCAAGGCCCCTACTTTACATCTTTATCCTCCTCTCCCCCTTCATTTCGCTCTCTATCCCTCTCTATCTGTCCCTCTCTCCATCCATTGCCCTCTCTCTCTATCCCTCTCTCTATATATCGGTGTCTCTCTCCATCCCTTGCCCGCTCTCTCTCCCTATCTTTTTCTGTCTATATGTGTCTCCCTCTATAACTCTCTCCAGCCCTCTCTCTCTATCTGTGTCTCTCTCAATCCCTTGCCCTCTATCTCCATCCCTAACTCTCTCTCTCTATGCCTATCTCTCCATCACTTGCCCTCTATCTCTCCTTATGCCTCTCTGTCTTTATGTGTCTCTCTCTGTATCCCTCTCCCTCTCTATCACGTTATGTGTCTCTCTCTGTATCCCTCTCCCTCTCTATCACCACAACTTTCTCTTCATTGATCTTTAGAGAGACAAAGAGAGGCAAGAGAGATGAGAGATGAGAGAGAGAGAGAGAGAGAGAGAGAGAGAGAGAGAGAGAGAGAGAGAGAGAGAGGTAAAGAGAGAGAGAGAGAGAGAGGTAAAGAGAGAGAGAGTCGCTGCAGACTCTGTTTGATCAGAGATGCTAAAGGTTTGATTGTTGAGGAAACATTTCATCCTGTTGGTGTTTGTCTTCCTCTCCAACTGTCGCCGTAGTTACTGATGGTCTGTCACATCTCCCATCGGCCTTCAATAAAGACGAGATTAAGGAAGGAAAGATAAAGAAAGGAGGGATACATTTAGGAGGGATGGGGAGTCAGAGGGAGACAGAGGAGGGATCAATAGTCAGACAGCAGATACACTCCAACGTTCTCATTTGAAGGAAGACAGCGAGATAAAGAGAGAGAGAGAGAGAGAGAGAGAGAGAGAGAGAGAGAGAGAGAGACAGACAGACGGAGAGAGAGAGATGGACGGAGATAGAGAGAGAGAGCTTCAGGATGGTGGTTGGACCAGTGACACAGACATAGACGGAAACAAGTGACAGGTTGAGAGAGAGAGAGAGAGAGAGAGAGAGAGAGAGAGAGAGAGAGAGAGAGAGAGAGAGAGAGAGAGAGAGAGAGAGAGAGAGAGAGAGAGAGAGAGAGAGAGAGAGAGAGAGAGAGAGAGAGAGAGAGAGAGAGCGAGCGAGCTTCAGGATGGTGGTTGGACCAGTGAACATCATCAACACCCCTCCCGGGGCCTCCTGCTCTATTCTTAAACTCTCTTCACAGCTGGCCGCCACTCACCGATATCACCATGGTTACCTCTGTTCGTATGTCCTCCATCCCCATGGCGACCTATATGTAGCCAGGTAATCAGTGAGGTGAACTCTCATTTCTTAACTAATATAAACTAATGTACACTAAACTAATATAAACGTAACTAAACTAATATAAATGTAACTAATATAATCTAAAGTAATATAAACAAATGTAAAGTAAACTAATATAAACTACTTCTATAAATTAAACTAATGTAAACTAAACTAGTGTTAAATTATGCAAACATATCAACTATGTCAACTAAACTAATGTAATCCAAACTACTATAAACTCTGTGTTGTGCCGGAAGGCCGCTTACACACTAAACGGTCTCCTGAGTTGATTCCTGAGTCTGAGGAGGGTCTGACTGATGGCGACAGGCTGCTAGACAATGTTGTTCTAGTAAAGACCTTGTGTGTGTTCGCTGGGAGATAAATTAACACACTCTAAATAAAAACCAGCGGGACGAAGCACATTTATATTTTTAGGAGAGCATCAGCAGTTTTTTCTGGTGAAGACACGAGGAAGAAACGTTTTGTGAGCGGCCTGCTACATCATGTCCCCTCTGCTCCTCCTGGGACAACAGAGACAGCAAAACAAATTACACTTCAACCATCTGCTCAGAGCTCCTCGACCCCCCCCCCCCCCCCCCCGCCCCCACACGCATTGACTTATTACCTATTGACAGAGCCTCGCTCCTACCCGAAGTCTCTCGGCCCGAGAGGGGGAGGGGTATGGAAAGGGGGAGAGAAAGAGAAACAGAGGTAACGATGGAGACAGAGGGGGGGAGAGAATGAGTCAGATATGAAGAGAGATAGAGAGGGTGGGAGGGGGAGGAGCCATAGCGAGCCAGAGGGGGAGGGACAGATGAAGGGATGGACAGATGGAGAGAGGAGGAGAGAGAGGGGCAGAGAGGGAGATGGAGATGGAGAGAGGAACAGAGAGATAAGGAGAGGGACAGAGAAAGGGGGAGGGGGAGAGGTAGAGAGGAGGAGAGAGGGGGGCAGAGAGGGAGATGGAGATGGAGAGAGGAACAGAGAGATAAGGAGAGGGACAGAGAAAGGGGGAGGGGGAGAGGTAGAGAGGGGGAGAGAGCGGTAGAGAGAGATGAAGAGGGACAGAGAGAGCGGTAGAGAGAGATGAAGACGGACAGAGGGGGGAGGGAGAGAGAGGTACAGATGGAGAAAGGGGAGGGTGGGAGAGAGAGAGACAGTCCAAAGCTATTAATATCAAGATATTTATTTCTGGCGTGTTGGAATAAGACATAGTTTTGTATTCCTGAACCATCTCCCTCCACAGGGATCGCTGTGGAAAACCGCAGGAATACAATCTCCACAGATGTCAGGCGAACTGTCGTAATTGGTCAATGTTTCCTGAAGCACGTTTTTCTCTCGTACCATCACGAAGACCATGCAGGGACACTCATAGCTATCTCTGGTCCCGCTCGCTCCTTCGGTGCGCACTCGATTGAGCCAGGCACTTTGATTGGCTAAGGATTTAAGTGTCAGGGGAAAGGTAAGGATCCTTGCTGACGAAGGCACATGGCTCCTCTTTCTTCTCTGCGGGCTGATTAATGGCAGCCTGCCTCTGTCCTCCGACAGACTGCTGAAGCCCAGGAAAGCTCCAGAGATGAGACCGCCTGCCAATTACCCTCCTCAATAACGTCTGCTCAACGGCTGAGAGACAGCACCTGAGAGGAGAGAGAGAGAGAGAGAGAGAGAGAGAGAGAGAGAGAGAGAGAGAGAGAGAGAGAGAGAGAGAGAGAGAAAGAGAGAGAGAGAGAGAGAGTGCTGAGAGAGAGAGAGCTGAGAGAGAGCTGAGAGAGAGAGAGCTGAGAGAGAGAGAGAGAGAGAGAGAGAGAGAGAGAGAGAGAGAGAGAGAGAGAGAGAGGGAGGAAAAGAGTAACCTGGTTGAGATAGACTGGGAAAGACTAACCTGGTGGAGATAGACTGGTAAAGACTAACCTGCTAGAGATAACCTGGTGGGGTTACTGTAGAGACACAGTAGAGACACATTAGAGACACAGTAGAGATACAGTAGAGATAGAAGAAATACAGTCTGGTAGAGATACTGTAGAGATACAACGGAGAGGCCATAGAGATAGGAGAGATAGAAGAGATACAGTCTGGTAGAGATACTGTCGAGATACCATGGAGAGACCAGCGATAGAAGAGATACAGTCTGGTACAGCGTGCCTCTGGAATCAATCATGTCTGGTGCATCACCGACAACTTTACCACCAAACTAAACGCCAACGTTTTTTTGGCGTCGATTCTGGATGAGAAGGTATGAAATAGAAGCAGCAGAATGTGTGTGTTTCTATTTATAAGGCGGCGCTCCTCCTGTGAGTGGTGAGCGATGGAGGAGGTGTGGGCCCGGAGCAGTCTGATCGGTGGTGGGCGGACGTTGTGATCCGGCGGATAAGTGAGGCTAACGCAGGACTCCTGTTTTAATGGGCTGCGCCGCGAACAGACGGCCGCTTCTGGAAGCTTCCTCGCGGGCCCCCTGTCAGCCGTCCCGGAGCTCAGACACCGTCAGCAGTAAATAAACCCCTGCTTACATCCCTCACTGCCCTGTCTACAGCCCTCCCCGCTACCCGGACTGCATCCACCTCAACACCGACCGAAGCTACACTCCCCTCCACCCCCTGTCTACAGGCCTCACAACCCTATCTGCACCCCTCACCACCACCCTAACTACACCCCTCACCACCACCCAGAGTGTATCCACCTCAACACCACCCATCCTGTCCCCCTCAGCAACAACCTGCAGTATATTCCCCTCACTACACCCCCTTCAACCCCACCCTGCCTACACCCTTTAACACCACTCTGGAGTAAATATAGGTAACTCACTGTGCACTGTGGTGAAACCTCTCACTGTGACAGTGGTGAACCAGCTCACTGTGGTGAACCAGCTCACTGTGGTGAACCAGCTCACTGTGACAGTGGTGAACCAGGTCACTGTGGGAAACCAGCTCACTGTGGTGAACCAGCTCACTGTGGTGAACCAGCTCACTGTGACAGTGGTGAACCAGCTCACTGTGGTGAACCAGCTCACTGTGACAGTGGTGAACCAGCTCACTGTGGTGAACCAGCTCACTGTGACAGTGGTGAACCAGCTCACTGTGGTGAACCAGCTCACTGTGGTGAACCAGCTCACTGTACATAGTGTACAGGGTTAGGATAGGGTTGGAGTAAGTGTTAGGGTTTGGTTAGGGTTACTGTTAGGGGTGGGATAGGGTTAGGGTTAGTACATTTATTTGTACTTTGACATTTAAATACACAACAATCTTTACACAAAGTCTTTCTGTCGCCTCATCAGAGACGTGCTCCTCTCTCCTCCCTGGGCTGTCCGTTCTTCAGTCATTTCACTTCCAGTTTCACTTTCACTCTCGCCTATTAAAACGATATTTAAATGATAATCAGATCGGGCTGTCCGATGGACTGTTCTCCGTTCAGAGGGACTCCGAGACGAGGGGACGCGTCCAAACGCAGCTCATATGGAGGCGCTAGGGACCGACCCTCTGGGGAAATCAGAGCCCCGCTCCAATCTTTCCTCCATCTTATGTTCTCCGGCCCCGGAGCCCTCAACGTGCACAGCGCCACCGCCGTGCACGCCCCTGAGTGTTCTGTGAAGACCCTCGCCGGCGACTCGTGTTGGAGAGGACAAATTGGTTTAGGATCGCTGTCCCCAGTGGAGCTGGCCGGCCACGTACACACACAAAGAAACACACACACACATGCACACACTAAATACAAACACACACACACACACACACATAAACTATATACATGCACACAAACTCTAGACACACAATAAAAAAAACACACACACACACGAAATACAAACACACGGAAACACACCCACACACAAACAATATACGCTCAATACAAACACACTTAAACTATATACACAAAATGAAAAAAACACACACAAAAACTATACACACTCAATACAAATACACACACATACACAAACTATATACACGCACACAAACACCATACACAAACACACACACACAAACTAAATACACTCAATACAAACACACACACACACACGCTATGTACACAAATCTTATGGTACAAACAGTAAGTGTATG
The DNA here is from genome assembly GCF_902167405.1 of Gadus morhua. Taxonomy (NCBI): domain Eukaryota; kingdom Metazoa; phylum Chordata; class Actinopteri; order Gadiformes; family Gadidae; genus Gadus; species Gadus morhua. The sequence continues at coordinate 19,615,544 of NC_044070.1, read as the reverse complement.
TCTTTGCGTATCCTCCAACACATCCTCAGGAAGTAGAACTGATACCAAAGAAGAAGTCGGGAAGAGATTTAAAACAAAACGCTGGTGGTCCTACTGTCTGTGTAGTCTGGCAGAAACCTCGAGCCAGTCTGGTGTTTAGAGATTAACATTAATTTAACACTTTAACAGAGGCTTTTGTCCAAAGCGACATACAACCATTCACACACATTCACACACCGACGGCGGAGTCAACCAAGCAAGGCGACAGCCAGTTTGTCAGAGGCGGCTAGGCTACGGTGCCTTGCTCAGGGACACCTCGACACTCTGGGAGGAGCCAGGCATCAAACTAGCAACCTTCCGGTTACCAGCCGACCCGCTTTACCTCCTGAGCTGAGCCGACCCAGAGATACAATCTGATCGGGAAAAATTCTCTGATGGAGTCGAAAAACAAACACGTTGGACCCGAAGGAGCCGGATGCAGAACATGTGCCGCCCGCCGTCCTCTGAGGGCCTCCCAGCGGCCGCCGCGCGCTCCGGAACCAGCTCTTATTAGCACGCGGTAAACACTGCGGCGGTAGGAGGGCGCGTGACACAATAACCAGCTCAGCGGCCCTCAGGCGATGTGACGCAGGGAGAGAAGGGGAAGGGGACCTTATTTAAAAGCACTTTAACGCTTAGTGCTGGGAGCTAAAAGAGAATGACAACGTCTATTACGTTCCGGAACAGAGTTGCCGAAGAGTGCTGGTGTGAGCGAGTTGAAAGCCTTAGAGCGAGGCGCCTGCCACACTTACCAACACTTCCAGGCAGGGTGGACTCTTTTCTCGGCGTGAGCCGAGTACCGATAACGGATCATGTTTAGAAAAGCTTCTGAGCGAGGTATGACCAACACACACCAGGTCGGAAAATGTAGAACCAGTGACAGGAACATAGAAGGTTAGCACGTATGCAATCACTTCGTTTAGAACTCCTTTCTTCCCTCGCTCAGAGCCAAACATCCCATAATGAAGTGATTCTTTACAGCAGAGGAGCCACAGGCTAGTGGCGGGTATGAACAAGTTCTCCCGGCCTCTTCATCTCTTACAGAGCTCTCCTCCACCTCTCCTCAATCGTGAGATACCTCCTCCATCTCGCCATCATAACAGAGCTCAGTGCCTCCATCATAAGAGAGCTCCTCCACCTTCCCTCCATCTCTCCATCATAGCAGAGACTTCCTCCATCTCTCCATCGTTACAGAGCTCTCCATCATAACATAGTATCCCTCAATGTCTCCTTCATAACAGAGCTACTCCCATCCCTCCATGTTAACAGAGTTGTCCGCATTCTCTCGTTCATAACAGATCTACTCTCATCGCTCCATCCCGCTCCTCCCCCATTAAAACAGGAACCAGATAAAGTGTAGAAAGACGGATCCGTCACCCTCTAATCAGCACTATTATGCACTCTTACAGAGCAACATCATTACACATAAGTGGAGGTGAGTGAGTGAGGTGTCACGTAGTCAAATTTAAAACCAGTGACAGTAACACAGAGGGAAGAAGTGGATGAGGTGACATACGCACGCATGCACACACGCACAGATGCACACACACACAAACACACACACACACACACACATACACTATCTAAAGCGCTCAGGGTACCTTGAAAATAAATCAATTAGTTATCAGTTCGACCTTCCATACCTTCCAGTACATCAAAGATAGATCATAAATAATACGCAGTCACACATTGATGCATACGCGTTATATGCTAAAAGGAAAGCTTCGGGATTTTTCAGCATGGATGCAATTTTCTGATCATTTTTGTTACAAGGGACTAATGGGGACAAAAGTTTTAAAACTGGTCCCGTTTGGAGATAAAAGCTGTCACCGAAAACGGGCTCCAAGGTCATCCTTTGGGACCAAAGTGCCTCCTAAATGTACCTCCACTCAAAGTGCTGCTTTAAGTGACAGCCTCAAAATAAATTATACCATGATGGAAAGGATCCATACAGAGAAGCAGAACTGGCTTCTTCACCCTTCGCTTGATCGTTTTCATCGTGTCCAACGATGTCTCCCTCGAGGTCTCGCGGGAGTTGTGGCGTTGCAGGAAGAGAGCGGTGGAACCGTGAGCGAGCGTTGGGAAGATCAGAGTTTGTTGTGCTGGGCTACAGAAGGCATAGCTTAGTGTTATCTAAAAGATTCAGGTGGAGGAGGGGTCAGATCGTAATGAAAATAGGGAAATATCCTGCAGCACCCAACAACACGATTCCAGAACGAGACTTCTCCTCAAGCCAGACTTGGCCCCGATAACATCTGGAGCGGACCAGGCCAAAATAAACAAGTTGAATTTGTCTTGAGGGATCCTCTCCATCATGATAAAACGTAATCTCAGCCTGTAACTGTCAAAACAAGCACTTTTAGAGGACGGGTTACCGAGGTTGGTCCCTCAATATTGGAACAATCTGAAAAATTGATCTGCAAAAAATGCTGCAATCCAGAGCCTTACCTTGAAGGTATGTTATAGGGGAACTGCCATGCTCAGCCATCTTCGAGGATACGATCAACCTTGCTGTATCCTTCGTTTCCTGTATTAATACATCGTTGTCTCCTATGTGTAAAGTCCTCGGGTCCCTGAGAGTGAGACAAACACCCTGGGGTGAGAGAGTGAGACAAACACCCTGGGGTGAGAGAGTGAGACAAACACCCTGGAGTGAGAGAGTGAGACCAACAGCCTGGGGCGTGGAGGTAATGGAGAACAGGTGGGTTAATGCGGTCAGAGGCTTTATCGATCAGTCGATCCGACAAGTAAATAAAACATTTCCCTAATGAATCCAAATTCTGGAACTGGCTTTACCAACAAAACAAAGCGCACAATTTCTACCACTACTGTTAGACTAGTGCTCAATCCCCCCCACGATAACACAGTACTAGTAATGTAACAGAACTAGTAGCACTGTCAACAGAACTAGTAGTACAAATTAGTCATGAGTAATAAGCACAAATCTTTCAGTTAAAAAACAAGCAGTTTGCACACTGCTTGCTCCCCTTATTGGTTCAAATGAGTCCGAACCTAAATATTGGATTTGACGGTGGATCCCAAGATGACTCGATCTCTGCTTCATGCTCAGAGAATATACAACGACGACCAGGTTCACTGTGTGAAGACTACAGGTTTACCACATCTCTCGGCTATATCCAATAATACAACATCTCTATGTATGCACCAAGTACAGTATCTCCACCACATCTTTGAAACATCTCTAGTCAAAGATACTCAACTCTATCTTATCTCTATCTCTTCTCTATCGTTCCTCTATACCTCGTATCTCTACTCTATCACATCTCGTCTACTCTATTGTATCCCTCGATCGTATCTCTACCCTATCTTATGTTTACTTTATATCGACTCTCTTATCTTTACCCTATCATATCTCTACTCTATCTTATCTCCACTCTATCTTATCTTCACTCTCTACTCTATGTTATCTCCCCTCTATCTCTACTCTATGTTATCTCCACTCTATATCTACTCTATGTTATCTCCACTCTATCTCTACTCTATGTTATCTCCCCTCTATCTCTACCCAATGTTATCTCCACTCTATATCTACTCTATGTTATCTCCCCTCTATCTCTAATCTATGTTATCTCCCCTCTATCTCTACTCTATGTTATCTCCACTCTATATCTACTCTATGTTATCGCCCCTCTATCTCTACTCAATGTTATCTCCCCTCTATCTCTACTCAATGTTATCTCCCCTCTATCTCTACTCTATGTTATCTCCCCTCTATCTCTACTCAATGTTATCTCCCCTCTATCTCTACTCAATGTTATCTCCCCTCTATCTCTACTCTATGTTATCTCCCCTCTATCTCTACTCTACGTTATCTCCCCTCTATCTCTACTCTATGTTATCTCCCCTCTATATCTACTCTATGTTATCTCCCCTCTATCTCTACTCTATGTTATCTCCCCTCTATCTCTACTCTATGTTATCTCCACTCTATCTCTACTCTATGTTATCTCCCATCTATCTCTACCCAATGTTATCTCCACTCTATATCTACTCTATGTTATCCCCACTCTATCTTATCTTCACTCTCTACTCTATGTTATCTCCACTCTATCTTATCTTCACTCTCTACTCTATGTTATCTCCCCTCTATCTCTACTCAATGGTATCTCTACTCTATCTCTTCTCTAACTCTCCCCCCTGCTGTCTATCTAATAGACAGGCAGAGCAGCAGTTACGTGAGAGTCTTCTCACCAACAGGAGGCAGTAGGGGTTGTAATGAGCCCCTTGGAGACACACCGGACCAAAGAATGAGAAATTAGTCATGAAACACACACGCACACACACACGCGCACGTGCACACGCACACACACACACACACGTATACATAGTCACACACACACACACTGTACTACCCTGCTCACCACAAACACACACACACACACACACACATCCCTTTACGTCATATCACACAGAACATGACACACACATACACACACACACACACACACACACACAGACGCATCGATTCACTACACCGCTAACCACACAAACACACACACACGCATGCATACACATCCCTGTACCTCGCATCATACTCTAGAGCATGACTCACACACACACACACACACACACACACACACACACACATCAAGTTTGAAATGTGTACATTTGTCAAGACTGTTTTCAGCCCGGCTACGAACGAAGAGCACAAACATCAACACTCTGATTTCAAAGCAGAATGAAAATGAATATTTAATTTCATGTGTGACTTATTTTCGCTGTCTTGGCTCTCTCTCTGACAAGCCATGTAACTCCCCAGACGAAGAGACTGGTGTTTTAAACCAATCTCCTGTCAATAACACCACCCAAAATAGATTGGAGAAGAGAAATTAAACACTCGGAAACTAATAGTTTCCCAGTGTAATACCGTTTTTAATACAGACATTGGCCACACTGACAGATCGAGTGACTGAGGGTTAGACAAACAGAGAGATAGACAGAGAGACAGACAGAGACAGACAGATGGAAAGACAAACAGAGAGATAGAGAAAGAGACAGAAAGAGAGACGGATGTTGAGAAGGAGGGAAAAACAGAGAGACAGACGCAGAGACAGAGAGAGAGACGGAGAGAAAGAGAGACAGACAGACTCGATTATCACCACACTGTCATGCCCCATAAACAGGACTCACCTTGTCTGTTGAACGCACGCACACACACACACACACACACACACACACACACACACACACACACACACACACACACACACACACACACACACACACACACACACACAGTAACGTGTTGTGATTGGTTAAACCCCTGCTAACCTTGTTGAAAGGGTAACGTTTGTTAGAGATGCAAAATATAAACATCCTTCTTTTGAAAGATGATCGTTTCTTTCCGATGGCCAGGTTGACGTCAGCCTCCAGCTCTACACACAAAGCTCATCTGGATGAACACATCCGTTCCAAACGATGTCATCTATTTTAGTTTCCAATCAGACGGTGGAGTTGTGTCTCTGGGACAGAGGAGCCACACTATAATGACATGTCACATCAAGCCTAAAAGAACCAATTAGATGGCTGCAGGCTGCATCCAGTACAGCACCACTGCAAAACAAACAACCCACATTTAGTCACCGGAGTCATTCATCATAATCCGCAACCCAACCCCTAATCCCCCCCTTCCCCCGGGGGCCCTGCTCCTGATCTATCCTGGAACATCTGAGATTCATCTCCACCCCCTAAACACATATCTACCATCTCAATACATCTCTCTTATATAAAACACATCCCTACCATCTATCACTACCTAAACTGAACCGTATATAATAATATGTATTCCTCTCAGGTTTGTTGACACTACCTAAATCAATGTTGTCACTTTGAAACATGAGGGGAGTTCTCTCTCTCTCTCTCTCTCTCTCTCTCTCTCTTCTCCCCCCCCCCCCCCCCCCCCCCCCCCCCCCCCCGGCACCAAGGAGTGAGGCTCCACGTCTTACTCCACGGAGAACAAACCATCTGAGCCGGTGGTGGGCCGGATCACCTTGAAGGGGACTCCGTCTCTGAACGACGAGCTCCAGCTGCACCTGCTCCTCCTCACCGCGGCGTCGGGCGGGGCGATGAACCCCGCATGCCCCTGCGCCGCGCTCCTGCCTCCTGGGGGTGAGTCAACACCGATCCCAAGAGGAGTCGACTCGGAGGCAGACACAAACCAAGAGCAGCAGCAGCCGCCGCCGCCGCCGCCGCCGCCGCGTGCCCAGAATACTAACAGGCCCGGGGCGGCAAACCCTCTCTCACGGCTCGCTCTCTGGGCCCCTAAAAGTGAAATATAAAGCGTAGGGAGAGGAGGGCTTCCTGCTAAACTGCCCGCTGTAATTTCAGGCACTTGGCCTGAAGACGGTCTGCGCTCTCCCCTGCTCTCTTTATGACAAAACTAAGTGCTTGTGTGCAACACTTCATTAAGCCCGGTAATGCCCCAGAACAATGATGTATGGAACCTGCCTCTCTCCTCCGCTGCCTTCCGGCAAAACGGACCCCCCGAAAAAAATGTAAAAACACTGCAATGAAGGTCTTCAACGCTGTGGTGGAACTGTTGTGGGGGAGTTTGGAAATACCGTGATTCATCGCAACACTTCCCTACGTCTGGGGGAACGGGGGGTAGGAGGATAAATGTGGAATTCATGGAAAGATAGGATAACCGTAAATAAACAGTCTAGACTATGCCCGCCTCGTCCTACTCTACAATAAATATTATAGACTTTGGTATCCACTCCATCTGGAGTACCCTGGTTCCCGTGGGGACGATGTGATGCTGATGGTAGTCGCGGCGACCTCAGCATCAGGACCATGTATAGTAATGTGGGGGTAATCCTGATAAAGGGCTGAGGAGGGAGAGAGCATCGGGCGAAGGCATGCCCTGCCTACCGACTACATGCTTGGTTACTCCTCAGCCTTCCCACATTGATCTAGATTACAGCCCCCCGGACCCAGCACTCAGTCTATAAATCCTGGAAGGTACCTTTAAGATACTAATGGATTCTTGCTGAGGGGGGAGAGCTGTAATGATAAATAATGACACTTCAAAACATCCACCCTGCCCGTGGAAAGGGCACTCGCAATATCACAGGGAAGTCTTAAAGCTTCCAGCGGAAATGGTTGAATTAGTCGAGCTCCAGTTTAGTTTGGTGAGAATTGGGGTGGTTTGTCTTTCTCTTCACCCCTCTCCATTCGGCCAAAACAGGTCCATCTATCGATGATCTAATCTAATATATGATGACCCCTGGTGTAGACTCTCTCAGTTAGACCAGGTTAGTTGTGATCTATAGATAAACCAGATTAGTTTAACTAGGTCAATTTCATCGACAGTTAGACTAGGGCAATGTAAACCAGGTTAGTTTTGATCTATAGATAAACCAGATTAGTTTTAACTTGACACCTGACTAGTACATCTTCATAATGGGGTGTACTGTTCTCTGTAGAGGTCTCAGGTGAGGGGTACTGCACTGTGTAGCGGTCTGTAACAGCCCGGTCCGACAGCAGTACGATCCCTCTCTGATCACCTCATCTAACCCACTGCGTCTCCGAGCACCATCCCGGGTCCATTTCCGTTCGCATGAAAGCCAACAAATTGCGCTTAATTTCCTTTTAAACATCCCTAAGTACAGCAGCGTTAGCCCGGGATAAATAATGCAGCGCATTACGACCCTGGCCTGAAATGTGTCCTTCATAAAGCCGGCAATTAGCTCCTATTCTCGCACAATCACTCGTCTCCGGAGCATTCCTCTGCATCCCTACCAGCGTGGGCTCTGTGTGTGCTAAAGCATCACAGCAGGCGGCGTGCCGTCTCTGATGTGCAGTGGGAAAGACAAACTGCTCTCATTTCTCCTCCTTCTCCTCCTCCTCCTCCTCCTCCTCCTCCTCCTCCTCCTCTTGGTGTTGGACTGAATGTCGACATCTCACTAGTTAGGCTCCACACTGGGCCGCGCGGCGTCCGTGTACACTGAGCCCTCGCATCACCATCCGGCGGTGAGCTGGAGGTGGAGGAGAGGACGAGAGGAGAGGAGGAGAGTACAAGAGGACCATAAGACCAGACCAGAGAACGTACTGCTTGTTATTTCCGTCTCATCTCCGCCGAAGACCGACTGATTGCTGCCCTCCGGTCAATCGGCCCGATCCTCCGCGGCAACCGAAAGTACATTATTAATGTCTCCGCTCCGACAGGAAGTAGAATTATTCATGGGGGTCTACCAAGGTACTACGAGAACTACCAATATATGACCATTACTAATAGTACTGGTACTAGTAGTATTATCACTGTAAATTAACTACCATTATACCACGGTCTGCGGGAATACTCGATTCTGATTGGATGCAGGGTGTGCATTAACTCCTGATATACGGACACCTGGACAAGTAGTTCCGTCAAATTGTCGGTTTACCGTTCTCAATTAATGCGCTAGCTGGCGTATCGTCTCTAAAATAGTAGTAACCACAGCAACGGGAAACAAAACAAAGCTCAGCGGACTATATTACCTCCCGCTACCTCCCGTTCTAAAGTCGTAGCTATGGTCCGTCCTAATTACTGGAGGAGTGAACAACGTTTCCGTTGCATGAGAACCCAACGGGCGTGTAATGGTGGTTCCGGGTATTAGTCGGACCCTCAGGCGTAACCAGGGAAACAAATGTATGTTTTGTGGAAAACTTTATATTCAGATTGTAAAACGCATGAAAATATAAATGAAATATAAATATATATATATATATATATATATATATATATATATATATATATATATATATATATATATATATATATATATATATATATATAATATAAATATAAACGTTTTTTTTTTCTTTCTTCATCCTTTACACGCATTTTCCCTCTACACTGAGAACCCTAAAAAAAAGGGTTCCGCTTCGCGTCGGACGGTTCACGCCTCCACGTCGTCCATTAATTCCTGATAATGGACACCTCGTCGGGCATTATCCCTTACTTGTGTAAGTAATAATAATAATAATAATTGATCCGTTTTTTATAGCGCTTTTCTAAATACTCGAAGACGCTTTACAAATAAGAAAGGAATACATACAGACACTCAGACAAAAGGGAGAAAATAAACAACACCACAAAAATAGGCAACACATTAAGAGAGCGGGAGAGAGTGGAAGACGATTTGTTAAATGTTGTAGGTGGTCCTGGTTAAGTAGTACTATTTAACCATCCACCTCATAACCAGAACTCAAACTTCCACTATAAGAGGGCTTATTGTGGAAGGTATTACAGGCAAAGAGACAGCCACACAGACATAGAGTGAAGCAGACAGAACGACAAGACAGACTTGACAGAGAGACAGACAAAGATATTTATGCATATTGGATCATTAGCGTCTGTCTGAAGACACTCTCCACTGATGTCCGGCGCAGCCATGCACCCCTGCTGCTTCCATACACTGCTCTCATCTTCATCCTCCTCTCCTCTTCATCTTATCTTCCTCTCATCTTCCTCTTCCTCCACTACCCCCTCCCTCCTGGTTGGTAAACATCCTCTCACCAGCTCCTGGTGTTGACCAGCTGCCATACCAGACGATCGATCGGGAATAACTTATGAGTGCAAAGAAGGTAAACACAACTGGACCTGGAGCACACTGGATTGACCACAGAAAACAATGGATCTGGATTCACCACAGAGACACACTGAATCTGGTTTCACAAAAGAGACCCACTGGATCTGGATTCACCACAGAGACCCGCTGGATCTGGATTCACCACAGAGACCGACTGAATGCATGTGGTTTCACCAAAGAGACACACAGGATCTGGATTCACTAAAGAAACACTGGATCTTGATTCACCACAGAGAAAGACTGGATCCTGTCTGAAACAACCAGATCAGATGCAAGTATGTTCCCTTAACACACACACACACACACACACACACACACACACACACACACACACACACACACACACACACACACACACACACACACACACACACACACACACACACACACACACACACCTAAAATTAGAATTACATGTTTAGTCTTTTAACAGCAGCCAACTTGCTAGCAGTAGCTCCGTGCTTAGTAGCGGTAGCTCCATGCTAGGTCAAAGTCCTTCAGTCAGAGGTCAGGGAGGTGCCAGAACTGGTCAAGACGATGGGAAGAACCTAATGGAGTATTGATTGTTCTCCTCTGCTGGCTAGAAGAGATGTATATATATATATATATATATATATATATATATATATATATATATATATATATATATACACACTCATAGGTGACCTCCTCACAGGTTTCCTATTGTGGGACCTCATCCACGGCCTCTATCCACATAACTTTAAAGTAAAATGTATTTGTACTTATTTAATTACTGTAGTGTAAATTCAAACACTGCTCTGTGTAACAAACCCTCCCTCCGCTGACCCTTATAATACAAACCCTACGCAGATGCTTTTCTTGCCACACTCCCCCTTGGTGGCTTCATTGGACACCTCCAACAGCAGGACGCAAGCTGTGGATGTTAAAGCCAGTTTATCGCAGAGTGTGTAGACTCTTGTAGGCAGAGAAGGTGTTCCATGCTGCCAAGTCAGAGATCTCAATGCGCGTGTCCGCTGCTGGTTAACCTGTGTGCACTGAGCCTGACTCGGGCCCGGAGAGGCTGCTTAAACCAATATCCACCCCACACAGACCACAACCTATTTAACCAGTCCTACTAACCCCTATATCATGAGGTTTTAACCCGCCTTACTAACCCGTATCCTATATCTTGAGGTTTTAACCAGCCTTACTAACCCGTAGCCTATATCTTGAGGTTTTAACCAGCCTTACTAACCCGTAGCCTATATCTTGAGGTTTTAACCAGCCCTACCAAACCCTACCCTATATCATGAGGTTTTAACCAGCCTTACTAACCCCTACCCTATATCTTGAGGTTTTAACCAGCCTTACTAACCCGTAGCCTATATCTTGAGGTTTTAACCAGCCTTACTAACCCGTAGCCTATATCTTGAGGTTTTAACCAGCCCTACCAAACCCTACCTATATCATGAGGTTTTAACCAGCCTTACTAACCCCTACCCTATATCTTGAGGTTTTAACCAGCCTTACTAACCCATAGCCTATATCTTGAGGTTTTAACCAGTCCTACTAACCCGTACTCTATATCTTAGGTATTTGCAGAACCCTACTCACCCTATAAACCTATATTTCAGGAAACCATTTCCCCTGAGCTTTGGATGGAGGGAAGTTACTTTTTCTGTAGCTTGGCCTTCAGAACAGTTTAAGTGAATTCCGACCGGTATTATTAATTAGTTCCCTCTGTGCAAATTGATCAGCGCCTTAGAGAAGATTATCAAAAGATTTGAGAGAGAGGAGAGAAAGAGTATTGATCCTGGAGCTGCTGAGCTTTCCTGGAGAAATCTCATTAAGAGCCCTGGCCCAGAGCCCTGTTCCCCCTCACACCCAGCAGGATTTAATTATCTCAGCCCCGAGGGACCGCTAAACACCTGGCTCACAGACAGGTAGAACACCTAGTGCACAGGGAAACAGCTGGCCGACAGACAGGTAGAACACTTAGTGCACAGGGAAACAGCTGGCCGACAGACAGGTAGAACACCTAGTGCACAGGGAAACAGCTGGTCGACAGACAGGTAGAACACTTAGTGCACAGGGAAACAGCTGGCCCACAGACAGGTAGAACACCTAGTGCACAGGGAAACAGCTGGCCCACAGACAGGTAGAACACTTAGTGCACAGGGAAACAGCTGGCCGACAGACAGGTAGAACACCTAGTGCACAGGGAAACAGCTGGCCCACAGACAGGTAGAACACTTAGTGCACAGGGAAACAGCTGGCCGACAGACAGGTAGAACACTTAGTGCACAGGGAAACAGCTGGCCGACAGACAGGTAGAACACCTAGTGCACAGGGAAACAGCTGGCAGACAGACAGGTAGAACACCTAGTGCACAGGGAAACAGCTGGCCGACAGACAGGTAGAACACTTAGTGCACAGGGAAACAGCTGGCCCACAGACAGGTAGGACACCTAGTGCACAGGGAAACAGCTGGCCGACAGACAGGTAGAACACCTAGTGCACAGGGAAACAGCTGGCCGACAGACAGGTAGAACACTTAGTGCACAGGGAAACAGCTGGCCGACAGACAGGTAGAACACCTAGTGCACAGGGAAACAGCTGGCCCACAGACAGGTAGGACACCTAGTGCACAGGGAAACAGCTGGCCGACAGACAGGTAGAACACCTAGTGCACAGGGAAACAGCTGGCAGACAGACAGGTAGAACACCTAGTGCACAGGGAAACAGCTGGCAGACAGACAGGTACAACACCTAGTGCACAGGGAAGCAGCTGGCCGACAGACAGGTACGTCACCTGGTACACAGGTCCAACTGCTGGCAGAGAGACAGGTACCTCACCTAGTACACAGGCTCAACAGCTGACCGACAGACAGGTACCTCAGCTGGTACACAGGTCCAACTGCTGGCAGACAGACAGGTACCTCACCTGGTACACAGGCCAACAGCTGGCAGACAGACAGGTACCTTACCTGGTACACATGTCCAACATCTGGCAGACAGACAGGTACTTTACCTGGTACACAGGGTAACAGCTGGCAGACAGACAGGTACCTCAGCTGGTACACAGGCCAACAGCTGGCAGACAGACAGGTAGAACACCTGGTACACAGGCCAACAGCTGGCAGACAGACAGGTACCTTACCTGGTACACATGTCCAACTGCTGGCAGACAGACAGGTACCTCACCTGGTACACATGTCCAACATCTGGCAGACAGACAGGTACTTTACCTGGTACACAGGGTAACAGCTGGCAGACAGACAGGTACCTCAGCTGGTACACAGGCCCAACAGCTGGCAGACAGACAGGTAGAACACCTGGTACACAGGCCAACAGCTGGCAGACAGACAGGTACCTTACCTGGTACACATGTCCAACTGCTGGCAGATAGACAGGTACCTCAGCTGGTACACAGGCCCAACAGCTGGCAGACAGACAGGTAGAACACCTGGTAAACAGGTCCAACAGCTGGCAGACAGACAGTTACCTCACCTGGTAAGCTGGTATAACAGCTGGCAGACAGACAGGGCAAACAACTGATACACAGGTCCAACCGCTGGCAGACAGACAGGTACCATACCTGGTACACAGGTAGGCAGCTGGCAGACAGAAAGGTAGAGCACCTGGTACACAGGGAGCCAGGTAAGCTACCTGGTGGACAGGCCACAGACCTGGTCGAGTGGTAGACAGGTTACCTACCTGGTAGACAGGTAACACACCACCAATGGGCACTGTGGTGATGTTCGCCTCGGTCTGTGGTCTCAGAGCATATTAAACAAACACTCAATTATACACAGAGAGAGAAAGATTAATATATAAACACTGAATCAGATATTTACTCATGTACACACACAGACCGACATATACCAGCACAAATTCATAAATATACACAACATATTTAAATTCTGGTTTCAAACCAGCTGGAGCCATGTCTCGGCTTCTACTTGAACTAATGATGTTACGGTTTAAAAAACGAGAGAGTGAGAGAGAGAGAGAGAGAGAGAGAGAGAGAGAGAGAGAGAGAGAGAGAGAGAGAGAGAGAGAGAGAGAGAGAGAGAGAGAGAGAGAGAGAGAGAGAGAGAGAGAGAGAGAGAGAGAGAGAGAGGTAAAGAGAGAGAGAGAGTGAGATAGGGAGGTAGCAGGCGGTAGAGAGGGGCCGATCTATGATGTATTGATTCGGGGAGAAGATATTAAATATCTTCAATACTCTCGACTGTATCAAGGATAAAATGTATCCTTGATAGTAATTCAAATACAAATAAATACTACAGATACTACAATCTCACTTCTGTCATACTTCCGTCTCTCACTACTCAACTGACATCTCACTACTATGAACTTTTAGCAGACGTATTTTTAAAAGATTAAAACACTATATGAATATTTGGAAGTTCATTCCCAAGGTTTCTATTCCTATTTAACACAGAAGGTGTTTATTTTTAATTCAGAGGTTGGCTCCAGGCTACCCAGCCGTGAAGTAATATCCAACACAGCCTCAGAGACCGCGATCGATGAACTCTGAAACATAACAGACACGCAACGCTAGGCTTGGCTACGCTAGGCTACATACACATGCGAACCGCACGCCTGTAGTGCTAGCGTGGATCGACTGTGGACGCGGCAGGACGGGTTCATGACGTCTCTATTGACCAGGGATGAGCTCAGACGCCCGGTCGGTTAATGAAGGCTTCTGGTCGTCTATCAGGCGCGGGATGATGGACGAGATGACATCACTCACCCACCAGGTCCCGCCTCTTCGCTCGTTAAGCACAAAACACAACCTCTCCCTCATTAGGTCTTCTGATGAGTCATTAAGTTTACACAACTGTTTAACTATCTGCCAAGATGCTGAGTAAAAGCTGGCGTGTATCAGCTTGTGTAACCAGTAGCAGCTAACCAAACTAATAGCAGCTAATCTAACAAGTAGCAGCTAACCAGTAGTAGCTAATATAACCAGCTGCAGCAGCTAACCAAAAAAATAACGAATAGAACCAGTAACAGCTAACCCATAGTAGCTGACCATTAGCAGCAACCGGTAGAAACTAGTATAACCAGTAGAAGCTTTTAGAAACAGTAGCACCTAACCTGTAGCAGCTTACATAACCTGTAGCAGCTAACATAACCAGTAGCAGCTAGCTAGTAGCACCCAATATAACCAGTAGCAGCTATCCCGTAGCACCTAGCCAGTAGCATCCAATATAACCAGTAGCAGCTAACCAGTAGCAGCCAACATAACCAGTAACAGCTAACTATTAGCAGTTAGCCAGTAGCATCCAATATAACCAGTAGCAGCTAACCAGTAGCAGCCAACATAACCAGGAGCAGTTAGTCAGTAGCAGCCAATAGAGCCAGTAGCAGCCAGCCAGGAGCAGCCAGCCAGGAGCAGCTAGCCAGGAGCAGCTAGCCAGGAGCAGCTAACCAATAGAACCAGTAGCAGCTAGCCAGTAGCAGCTAGCCAGTAGCAGCTAGCCAGTAGCAGCTAGCCAATAGAACCAGTAGCAGCTAGCCAGTAGCAGCTAGCCAGTAGCAGCTAACCAGTAGCAGCTAGCCAGTAGAACCAGTAGCAGCTAACCAGAAGCCCATATAACCAGTAGCAGCTCTTCTGCCTGGTTGTTTGTTGATAGTATGTGATCTGAACTGAAGTTGGTCTGATACGTCCGGGCTGGGCGGTTGTAGGGCATATTGACAGGCAGTGTTGATGCTGAGTGAAAGCAGCTCCAGATGTAATTAGCTAGAGCTCCTCGGTCTATAATCCGGAGTCGTGGCTGAACACGACGCTGCCTCGGCCCCCACTTGAAGCCCCTGGGGTGGGGGGTGGGGGGTAATAAGACGTCTTGGATAAACGCTGGCAGGACCTCCGTCGTCGCCCCGTGGCCCCCGCACCTCACTCATAAACCCGCGTCAATGAGGTTAATCCCGGCGCTGACAGCTGATTGAGACGGACTCCGTCGTATTTAGTCGTCGGATAAAGCGACCATTAGCCCGAGATATGGGCGCGGCACGGCGTGAGACCTCATCAGCGATCTCGGCAGAATGGGAAATGCTTGTTTGCGTCCTGATATTTAATGATGTTCCCAGACACGTCCCTTCAGAGAAGAGCCAAGTCAATAGCATTATTCAAGAGAAGGGCCAATCGCATCGGACAGGCCAATCACACCCCCCCTTTCAGTGAAAGGCAAATATAATCACTAGAGAAATAACCAATTCAATTAAATTCCATCACTACTGGGAAAGGGCCAATACATTCCAGTTATGACATGACATTTGAAGATAACAGAATATTTACACAAACAGCCCTTTATAATTGGATTCAACAAGCATACAGTCGACAATCCACTCTTCCAATCTAAATTAATAACGAGCGTATGTGACCAATCAGGGTGAAGGCCTGAAGGCATGAATGTGGTCTCGTTTTGATCCAATTGGTGATTCTGTTTGTGGGCTGTGTGTTATTTGATAAGCACACATTATCAAACACCCTAGCGCCTCACATAACACACTATCCTCTAAAATGTAGAGGCTAGTGTGTTATGTGAGGGGCCTAGTGTGTTTGATGCTTGTGAGAGTCCAATGTGTTGCGTGATGGTCTAGTGTGTTACTTGAGAGTCTAGTGTGTTTGATGCTTGTGAGAGTCCAATGTGTTGCGTGATGGTCTAGTGTGTTACTTGAGAGTCTAGTGTGTTTGATGCTTGCGAGAGTCCAATGTGTTGTGTGATGGCCAAGTGTGTTTGATGCTTGTGAGAGTCTAGTGTGTTACACGCGGGTCCACTGTGTGGCGCGAGGGGAATGTCGTCGCATTCGGGAGGAGATCTGAGGCCTCGTCTCTCTGGTGTTTTGTAGGTCAGCAGCAGCACGGCAGGGTGTGGGCTGGGGGTGGCAGGTTGTGTTTCTGTGTTCCTCTCAGCGCATGGTAATGAGGAGCGAGGAGAGAGACGAACGACTCGGCTGAGAGGACATCATTATTCCTCCGGAGGATGAAGAGGCTGCTGAGCTGTTCTCTGAGGCCGGGGAGAGGAGGTTGGCGCTGGGAGGAGTGTTATGGTTTTATGTGTGAAGAGATCGTGAATCAACGCGTCGGGAGACATCAGCTGTTGATGGACCGTGTGATCCCAGGACAGCAGGCAGTTGGCAGGTGTAGGGGTCAGGGGTCAACACTGTTTACGCATGGCCACATTTTCAGGCTGGGTTTCTGACACACTCTGCTACACCTGCACACAGGAGGAGACCACACACACACATCATGCACACACACACACACACACACAAACAACTCATGCATGCACCTGGACACACACAAACACACACACACACGCACACACACAACCTGCACACACCTGGACACACACACACAAACACAACATGCACACATCTGGAAAAGCTCAAACACACACACAAACCCACCTTCACACACACACACACACACACACACACACACACACACACACACACACACACACACACACACACACACACACACAAACAGAACATGTACACACCTGCAAAACATGCACACAACTGCATCCACACATGCTGAACCGACACCGACATCCCCCCCCACACACACACACACACACACACACACACACACACACACACACACACACACACACACACACACACACACACAGACACACACTTGGCAAGGTAGACCAGCCTCAAGGCGCTCGGACTGGGAGGGGGATCACATTACATCAGGTGTGTGTTTGTGTGTGTTTGTTTGTGTGTGTGTGTCTCTTGTGACTGATCATTCTGGGGCCCTCCAACCGCGGGCTCTGTTACTTCGTGCCAGGGACACACACAAACATACACACACACACACACACACACACACACACAGACAAACACACACACACACACACACAAAAACACACACACTCACACACACACACACACACCTGGCTGCACACACCCAACAGGGCCTGGGACCTGGGGGATCATACCTGCGCCCGGAGCCTCATTTGGCCCATTAGGAGATGGGCGTGGGGGGACGGGTTATCTCCCTGAAACACAGACCAGAACCAGGCCTGGGACCAGGCGGCTCTGAGCCCCCCCCCCCTGATTGCCGCATGTGACGATGCTCGCGACCGGCTGCTCTTCATCTATCGCCAGCTAGCGTCCGCCGCGCGGGGAATTAAAGAGGCACACCTTCGTGAAATTGGTTTCGCACACTTCCCCGGGTTCTGGTGCGACGGCGTTACAAGAGGAAGCGGCGTCCCCCCGCGCTTTTCCCCGCTCAGGGTTTTAAGCTTGTTTGAATAAATAAGAGACTGCGCCTGCGACTCGGACCATCAACCTCACAGCGGGGCGCAGATTGCTTCGGAGTTTCCGTTTCATCGCTCTCCGCTCCTCTCGAGTTCCTCCGAGATTAAAAACGTGATCAGCTGTAGCCCGGTGGCGGCGGGCGGGGGGGGGGGGGGGGGGGGGGGGGGGGGAGGTCTGGCTCCACCGTGGGATACAACGAGGAGGCTGCCTTCACCTGTTGTCATGGACACAACGATCACGAACCGACCCAGCCTCTGATTGGACGACCAGAACGAGGCTAACTGGGGTCGTTGTCCTGGACTGGTCTAGACTAGTCTGGGGCTGGTCTAGTGTAGTGTAGTGTAGTGTAGTCTGGTCTGGTTTAGTCTAGTCTAGTCTAGTCTAGTCAAGTCTAGTCTGGGTCTAGTCTGGTCTGGTGGTCATTGTAGTCTAGGACTAATTTGATCTACTCCAGGCAGGTACTAGTGGTGACTGGTCGGGTCTAGGACTAGTCTGGTCTGGTTTATAACTAGTCTGGTCTGGTACTAGCCGGTCTGGTACAAGTCTGTTCTGGTACTAATCCGGTCTGGACTGGTCCTATTCCGGTCTGGTACTAGTCCGGTGTGGTACTAGTCCAGTCCGGTTCTAGTCTGGTTTGGTACTAGTCTGGTCTGGTCTAAGACTAGTCCGGTCTGGCGGTCACTGGTCTCTCAGACGGTTCAGACCCCCTCCCCCCCCCCCCCCCTGTCTCCACACTCAGCATGTGCAAGATTGATGGATGTTAAACTCACAGGATTAATCTTTCAAAGAATCCGTCCCAGAAGAAAGGCTCCACGAAGAAACCTAATTATCAATCTATGAATCTCCTCGAGCGCCCGTCCCCGCTGAGCGGCAGCGAGCCCAGCGGAGATGATGTCAGACGCGAGGAAGATGAGGCGATGCTGAAGACGACGGCTGGCCAGCCCTCAATAAAACTCTGTAACCAAGTACGGCTGTGTTTATGGACGGAGAAACCCACCGGGACCCTGCAGGATCAATACCGATAGATCTATAGAACGAGAGAAATGGATAGAGTGATGGACCTGCCCGCCGTAACAACCCAACGCCTCTCTGACTCAAGGTGTTCAACCACTAGAGAAAGGAGAGAGGCCACAAATCACACCGCGCGGCGACAGAGATATTTCTCCTGGTGGAGTATCTCGCCGCGTCGCTCTCTCACTTTCCTGCGGGAAAGCCGAGCGCCGGTAAAAAACCGGCAGCACTCCACGCAGAATTATAGACCTAATCATTTCAACGGCAAATCACCCTGTTGCCTGCAGGTGTCAGACCGCGCTGTGTGGTAGCCCGGGCGGCAGCGGAGGTATGGGCGACACGCGTCTATACCTTACCTCTGGTCGGACGTTTGTCACGCGCTGTCTGTCGCCCACACGCCGTCAGCCCCACGCTCAGCACACGCTCTCCGTATAAATGGCTGCTCGGTGTTATTCACCACCGAGGAACACAATTAGTTTAAGTACCAGCCATCCATCTGCACGTATGACAGCTCCATTTGTTACAGGCACACGTTAGGCCTCTAATAGTGCCTGAGGAACCCCTGTCATCCGCAAACTCCATCAAGTGTGTAGAGCACTCACTGTAACAACCACAGAAAACACCTCTCTCTACAAAGGCCTCATTATAACACCTCTCTATAGAGCCCTCACAATAATACCTCACTATGTATAGAGCATCAGTATAACACTGTCTACAGAGCCCTCACTATAACACTCTACAGATCTCTCACTATACCACGCCTCTTTAGAGCCTCACTATAACATAATACAACTAAAGTGCATACCATGTTATATTCTAGCCGTCTATATTGTGTCTCTGATTATCTAGTTAGGAAGTTCTGTACTATAACAATCTGTATTCTGATTACTGTCTGAACGAACAATCTAATATACATTATTACATTGTTATATTAGACTCGCTAGCTGAACATATTGTTAAACTGGATTCCCACTGTAACCAAGGAGCTGAGAATAAAATATTGTTAATGTGTTGCTTCAAGCTGTGAGCATCAATCAACCTCCTGTTACTCTATCATAGAGGGGGGAGGGAGAGAGGGAGGAGGGGGGGAGAGAAGCAGAGACAGAGACGGAGAGGAGGGCCAAAGAGAAACAGGGATTGCGAGCATCTGGGAACATGGGTCTATGTTTCATCTTTTGACACGTTGACTTCAGAGCGATTTCTCTAAAGCTGTTAATCAGAATGTTTAAGACGGATGTTAAGACTTGCACACGCAAACTCACACGCACACAAACACACACACAGGTTTAATTATCTCTGGTCAATATGTGGTCTGCTGTTGTTTCACAGACAGCTGAATCACAACAGAGAGCTGGCTCTGCTCCAACAGTCTTCTGGACGTACTGTAGCTGTTCTGTAGTTGTACTGTAGTTGTACAGTAGTGCTACCAGCTGTACTGTAGTTGTATTGCAGATGTACTGTAGTTGTATTGTAGTTGCACTGTAGTTGTAGCTCTGCTGTGTACTGTAGTTTTAAGGTAGACACACTGTGAACTGTAGTTTTACAGAAGACGTATATGTCTATACATATATGTGTCTATATAGATGTAATGAGGGGTAAAATAGATTTTTTTACCTCTATGAGGTAAATAGATCCCTACATTTGGTCAAATCAATCTCCTAGCGTTGAACTCAAAGACACAGTAAGATGATTCTGTTGTTTTCCTCCGTCAATATGTTTCCTGAACAATGTTCTTATCAATATGGTTCTTGATCAATATTTTTCTTGATCAATACGTTTCTTATCGATTTGTTTCTTGATCAATATCTTTCTTATCGATTTGTTTCCTGATCAATTTTTTTCTGATGTTTTTTTCCTCTTGATCAATAGGATTCTTATCTATATGTTTCTTGATCAATATGATTCTTATGAATATGTTTCTTAATCAATATTTTTTTTTATCAATATTTTTCTTGATCAATATTTTTCTTGATCAATGTGTTTCTTATCGATTTGTTTCTTGATCAATATGTTTCTGATCGATTTGTTTCCTGATCAATATGTTTGTCATCAATATGTTATGGCAAAACGCGGCTGTTATCATTTTGATCCTCTGATCAATAACACTGAGACGTGATCGATAACAGAGCATCAGCTCTAGAATAACATGTCTACAGTTATCAATAAGCTGGACTCTAGGCCCACACTCGTCTCTCCTCCTGTCCGCGTCTCCTTCCTCCTCCTTTTCTCTCTCTCTTTTCTCTTTCTATTGCACTAAATGTTTGTTTTTTTATCTGTGCCCTAACTTATATAATATAATATACATATAAATATTAATGGCTGTAACGGATGTGCTAAGTCGTGGTTTGGTTCGTTTCACGGTTTTTGGTCACGGTTCCCGGTCCTGGTTCGGTAATATATTTACTTTACCTTTATAGACCTGGCTCACTATGGCTTCAGACGCTCGCTCCCTGTCCCTGGCATCGAGGGCGCGGTCGCCCATCTATCCATTAGGTTTCCTGCCCCTGGATCTGTCCCCACAAACCATTTAAATATCATCAGTAGTCTGAGGCGGTGAATGAGTTATAACAAGTCATGAATAAAAGCTATCAAAACTGCAGTCATAAATAGCTACCTCAACCTAGGTACTGCCCTTCTTTGTACTTCACTTATTTTTTATTTTTCATGTCTATTTTCTCTCTCTCTGTTCCATATTTTTTGCTTTATATCCTTCTTGTATTCTTTCTTTTTAATGTCATGTGATGATGTGTTGACCTGCCAAGGGACTACAGACTAACTCTGGTACATTTACATTTTGAGTGTAAGCTAAAAATTTCAACCGATGTGCATTGTCCCTTTAAAATAAACAAATAAATAACTGATAGCTACCTAATTAACAAGCTGGTGGATTAATAAATGAATGACGGAAGTTTGAAGGAAGTTTGTTAAACTTGTCAAATACCAGACGACCAATGAGGAGTCAGCTCTGCGGACTGCATTTCGGGACTTAAAGATAGCGGTCACAAACAAACTGTTTGCAGACGATCTTGAAAAACCGCCCGACCCAAGACTGAGATGACACGATCGGCTTCAATCAGAGGAAGTTCTGAGGAGCGACCCAAACGTCCCAGAGGAGGGGGGGCCTTCAAAGACCGTCCCCCCGCCTTTAACTCACAAAGAGGAGATGATATCTATAAATTAGTTTAGACGCCCGTTCTGCAATGGGAGATTCGGTTTCCCGACGGCCCGTTCAGTAGACAGAGTCTTGGTCGCCTTTTTTCTCTCCGCACGGTGACTAAACATGTCCAGAGCTGTCAGTCCGGGCCGCTGACTGATGACCACGCCCTGAGAGGTCACCTGATGTTGAGGAGGACGGAGTACTTCACGCCGTCGTCACGTCTCTTGTGATTTATGGTCTCCTTCCACACGTCTAGAGGGGGGCGCTGGCGGCGGTCGACCACAGATCATCCTGTTCATCACTTAGCAATCCGACGCCACCTGAGTCTGACGGCTGGGTTACTGCATCCTGTGAATCTATTAACAGGCAGAAGGTCCCCAGGTAGTGTGTAATGTGTAGTGTGTGTTGTGTATATTGTGTAGTTTTGCGTTATTTAAAACCTAACAAGACGGATAGTGTTGTTTGTGTACTGTGTAGTATTTAATGTGTCGTATTAATGTATTAATGTGTAGGATGTAACTTCTAAAACAACAGTTATTGTTGTCTGTGTAGTGTGTTAAATGTGTAGCATTTAATGTGGTGTAGAAATGTGTTATTTGACTTCTAATACAACAGCTAGCTTTGCCCGTTTAGTGTATTTAATGTGTAGTATTTAATGCTGTGTAGCGTTATTTAACTCCCAGACCAACATTGGGTGTTGTTTGTGTACTGTGTTTAATGTGTAGTATTTAACGTTGCGTTGACGTTTGTTACTTAACTGCTAACAAAACAGTTGGTGTTGTCTGTGTATTGTGTTTAATGTCTAGGACTTAACGTTGTGTAGAATTGTGTCATTTAACTTCTAACACACTCTTATGGTCAGTCCGCGGTCGAGGAGGAGAGTGACGGTAAAAGCCACTTTCTCTCCTCTGTGTTCAAACATGGCAACGGTCAAGTCCTTATCCTGGGTTGCAGGTACACAGACAATCAATGCCAAGCGCTGGCTCTTTAATTAGCTCTGCTCTCCGACCGCCAGCCGCTGCCGCAGCTCCCTCTGGGCTACGACCAACAGCTGGCTGCTTTACCAGAAACACTCAGAGCCCCTTCACTGCAGGGCTACATCGTTGGCGACACCTAGCCCAGAGCCCCTTTATCAGCAGGGCTATATCGTTAGCAACACCTAGCCTAGAGCCCCTTTATCAGCAGGGCTATATCGTTAGCAACACCTAGCCAAGAGCCCCTTCATCAGCAGGGCTATATCGTTAGCAACACCCAGCCAAGAGCACCTTTGTACACAGGGCTATATCGTTAGCAACACCTAGCCAAGAGCCCCTTCACTACAGGGCTACATCGTTAGCAACACCTAGCCAAGAGCCCCTTCACTACAGGGCTACATCGTTAGCGACACCTAGCCCAGAGCCCCTTTATCAGCGGGGCTATATCGTTAGCAACACCTAGCCAAGAGCCCCTTTGTACAAAGGGCTATATCGTTAGAAACACCTAGCCCAGAGCCCCTTTATGTACAGGGCTATATTGTTAGCAAGACCTAGCCCAGAGCCCCTTCATCTACAGGGCTATATCACCAGCAACACCTTAACCTACAGTGCTTTATTACTATGAACACGTAGCCTAGCATCTAGCGCCCCTTCATCTACAGCCCAGACGGTCTCAGGTCTGAGGCTGTGACTCATCGGTCCGAGGGACTCAACACAGCAGGCAGGTGGTATCTCCGGCGCGGGAGCGTGCCTATGTTCCCCGGGTCCTATGTTCCCCGGGTCCTATGTTCCCCGCTTTGTATGTGACCGGGGAACATAGAATCCGGCGAGCGAACCATTTTTTCGTAGGATGGTAGGGGCAAGTACCCCCTTTTTCGCCTCTGATTCGCCTGTGATTGGTTAGAATGGCTCTCCTCCGATTGGTTATGATTAGGGTTAGGTTTAGGGTTAACTCTCACCCTCACCCTCACCCTAACCCTAACCCTTTACACCCGGGGAACATAGGGATGACCCCTCCGGCGCCACGGCAACGCTGTCGCATCGCGCTAAGGAACACAGACGCCTCTGGTGGGTTTCCCGCTTAACTTAAACACACCGCCTCCGCTTGGGAGAAGAGACGCAAACACACAGACACATGATTCTCTAAGGCTAGTCGTCACTCAGGACTAGAGTGTAGTCTGAGCGTTTCTGCTCGGTTGGCTCCTCTTGACCTCGCCAGCGGCCGCGTCATCGCGGCGCGGAGCCCAGAAGGACTCTGAGAACACAGCTGACCTTTACTATGCTAATGTGAATGTGTACAAAACGCCGCCCCCCCACACAAGACACCGGCGACGGCCTCCAGCAACACACGCACCCCAGCCCGGGCTGAATGGTGGCTTCCGCTTGGGATGCCCGAACACGCCTCCAGCACGCCTCACACACGCCTCACACACGCCTCACACACGCCTCACACAAGCAAATGGCCAGTGACCTGCGAGCTCTGCTTCCGACTGCATAGAACACTGGAGGAGTGGAATAACAAGCACAACGCCACAGCCATTAAGGGCCACGTCCGCACACAGTGACACACACACAGTGGCACACACAGTGACATGCACACACACTGGAGCGCACACCCACAGTAACACACACGCACACACACAGTGATCTACGCACCCGCACTGACGCACGCACGCACACACACACACACACACAGTGACTCACACACGCACACAAACACACAACCACACGCACACACCCACGCGCACACTCAGACAGACCCCTCCATCAACACCCCTACAGACGATTAGAATACAGAGGAGGAGAAGATACAGCACTCACTAGGAGCTCGTTTAGTAGTGATATAGTTATTTAGTATTAAAATAAGTTGTGTAGTTTGGACACCAACGGGTTCCAGTGAAGGTGTTTCATACTGACATCACATTAACACCTGCAGCCGACCCAAGCCTCTTCCTGTGGACGTCAGTTCCTCCCTGATACGGCCTGACCTTGAGATGACCCCAGACTACGGCAGCAATGATGTGGAAAGAGATTGGAAGAGTAAAAAGAGAGTCAGTGTTTATTCGTCACCCTGTGTCTATGTGTGTCAGTGCGTGTGTGTGTGTGTGTGTGTGTGTGTGTGTGTGTGTGTGTGTGTGTGTGTGTGTGTGTGTGTCAATGTATGTGTGTGTGTACGTGCGTGCCAATGTTGTTCTTGGTGTCCAGGTAACCATGGCGATGTGGGAAGGTGATGGAGCTCAGCCTCAGTACCCCCAGCTCGCCAAAAGCTCACTGGGAATTAATATCAACATCACCCCAACCCCCCACCCCCCCTCTCCTGTCAGGCTCCATGGGCTCCAGATAGCCGGCCTGCCTGGCGTGTGCACCCTGGCATGTAACACCGTGCCCGGGACGTCCATCTGGAGGGGGAGGGGGTTCTCCGGTGCCACCTCACACCGCCGTGTCCGCTGAGATTAAACACACTTCTGTTACTGAGAGAGAGAGAGAGAGAGAGAGAGAGAGAGAGAGAGAGAGAGAGGGAGAGAGAGAGAGAGAGAGAGAGTGAGAGTGAGAGTGAGAGTGAGAGAGAGAGAGAGAGAGAGAGAGAATAGACGGACTACTAGCTGCTTACAGAGAGGAGATGGTTAACTGTCTGGTTAAAGAGAGGAGATGATTAACTAGCTAGTTACAGAGAGGAGATGCTTAACGGGTAAAAGAGAGGAGATGGTTAACTGCAGGCCTGGTGCTTTGAGCTGCAGAGCCATAGAAGTTAATGAAGCAGCAAATGAGACGGTTCGGACATTGGATTCTTGTTACGTTTGCCCAAGGGTTATTTACCTCTAATGTCTCCTGCTCTCAGACGCACCCGACCACAAGGGTACTTACAGAACTCCCTAAAGGACCATACTGGTACTTACAGAATTCTGTGGATCCCTTAAGAACCATAAAGAACCATACTGGTACTTACAGAACTCAAGATCACTTTAGAACCGTGAGGGTTCCTACAGAACTTCCTAAAGAACCAGACAGGTACTTACAGAACTCTAGATCCCTAAAGAACCATATGTGTTCTTACAGAGCTCTAGATCCCTAAATAACCATAAGGGTTCTTGCAGAACTCTCTAAAGAACCAAAGAGGACTCTGTTGATCCCTAAAGAACCATAAAGGTAGTAACGGAACTCTGTTGATCCCTGCAGAAGCATACAGTTTCTTTCAGAACTCTCTAAAGAACCATCAAGGTTCTCGTAGAAGTCTACTGATCCCTAAAGAACCGTATGGGTACCTACAGAACTCTGTAATCTAACAATGATCATGTTCTTACAGTTCTGTTGATCCCTTAACACCAAGGACCAACACACTACACCTCCACATAACAAACCAACAGCATTATTCCTCAGCTACGCACACCACCAGCTCAGAGAGACCTTGTATGGTAAGCTAATATGATGATATATCTGACAGTGTGTTGCTAGGCAACATGTTGTGTTGGAGAGGGAGAGCCCCCCCCCCCTTTATGTGGGATTATATATACATTTAATGCATACTCTGCCCTCTGAGAATGTGTATGTAATATTTAGATAATCCCACAGTTTATTACAGCCCATACAAATAATGTACTTCAACTCCCTGCTGAATTATGTTGGCATTATAATATCTTGGAGACGATGTTATTATAACAATGATAATCCAATAGATACCATTTTAGTATGTAGTATTCAGAGTGCAGTAATGGTTTGTATTCGAGTATCTACTATACTCGAACATATTGTACTATGTGGTATGGATTTGATTATCAATTGTCTCATCTCATCATCATCTCATCTCATTCTGTACCAGTATAGCAAGTATACGAGTATGCATTTCAGTATTTTGGTATGCATGAGTCGTTCTCAGCACTCATCTATAAGTTCTAGCGTCTAGCTCTAATAGCGCTAGCGTCTAGCTGAAATAGCACTAGCGTCTAGCTCTATAAGTGCTAGCATCTAGCTCGATTAGTCTTAGGGACTAGCTCGAATAGCACAAGCATCTAGCTCCAATAGCATTAGCCTCCAGCTCTAATAGCGCTAGTGTCTAGCTTCAATTGCGCTAGTGTCTAGCTCTGATAACGCTTGCCTCCAGCCCTAATAGTGGTAGGGTCTAGCCCTAACAGCGCCAGTGTCTGTCTAAATAGCGTTTGTGTTTAGCTCTAATAGAGCTAGCCTCCAACTCTAATAGCACTGACTAATAGCGCTAGTGTCTAGCGCTATGAGTCCTATTATCTAGCTCTAACAGCGTTAGTGTCTAGCTAAATAGCGTTTGTGTCTGGCTCTAATAGCGCCGGCATTCAGCTATAATCATGGCTCCCAAGGAGACGGTGGGCCCCACGGGGCCAGTTAAAAACACACTTGGTATTCAGGAGCCGGGAGAGGACCTGAGAGAGACCTGAAGCTCTCAGATTAAGTTCTAAACTCTTCGACAGGATGAGCAGCAAGCTGCCTGTCCTTATCACCGGCCCATGAGCGACTTTTAAGTACTGACCGTACTAAGTCCCGGAAAAGCATTCAGATTTCTGGATTTCAACGTTGGCCCCCCAGCGTCAAGAGCACTAATGGAATGATAAGGCAATCAGTTTAAAAATAAACCTTACACCTTAATCCACAAACTATCATTTATTCATAATCGTAACATTGAGATTAGCCGTTGAAGTAGGAGTCCAATTTAGTAGTGATCATTAACCCTTCCATTGCGTTCCGATTGATTCATACTAGCTGCTGGTCTGAGAAATAATGGTAAAAAAACATTAAAGCTAAACGGAATAAAATATCGACCAATGCTGATGAGTTCGTCCGTTCACAAAACCCTACTAAGGATCACCAGACTGGTCTGGTCTGAGGAGGCTCAGTAGCAGACTACAGACTGGTCTGGTCTGAGGAGGCTCAGTAACAGACTACAGACTGGTCTGGTCTGAGGAGGCTCAGTAGCAGACTACAGACTGGTCTGGTCTGAGGAGGCTCAGTAACAGACTACAGACTGGTCTGGTCTGAGGAGGCTCAGTAACAGACTACAGACTGGTCTGGTCTGAGGAGGCTCAGTAACAGACTACAGACTGGTCTGGTCTGAGGAGGCTCAGTAACAGACTACAGACTGGTCTGGTCTGAGGAGGCTCAGTAGCAGACTACAGACTGGTCTGGTCTGAGGAGGCTCAGTAACAGACTACAGACTGGTCTGGTCTGAGGAGGCTCAGTAATAGACTACAGACTGGTCTGATCTGAGGAGGCTCAGTAACAGACTACAGACTGGTCTGGTCTGAGGAGGCTCAGTAACAGACTACAGACTGGTCTGGTCTGAGGAGGCTCAGTAGCAGACTACAGACTGGTCTGGTCAGAGGAGGCTCAGTAGCAGACTACAGACTGGTCTGGTCTGAGGAGGCTCAGTAACAGACTACAGACTGGTCTGGTCAGAGGAAGAAGTAGAGGTTCAGCAACAGTAACAGTAGGAAGAAGAGGTTAAGTAACAGGAAATTGTAAGAATGCTCTAACGACCAAACAGCTGTCATTCTTCAAACAGAATGACAGCTCCAGTGCGTGCCTCTCGCTCCCGTCGCTGTTGCTCTCTCTCCCGGCGTTTCCACAACGACGACCTTGTTTGGAGAGAAAGGTCGCACTCGCAGAGAAAAGACCAAAGACTGGGGGGCTGCTCCCCCCGTGACCCCCGCTTCCTGCTCTGTTTGTGTTGAGACAACAGGCTTCTGAAAGGCGGCGGGGAGGTCGGGCCACCGGGGAGAGGACTTCTGTCGAACACTGCTACTGAACGGGTTTAGTAGGTTCAGCGTGTCCGCGTCTGACACCAACCACCACAAAGAGCGCTGGAAACGGGTGATCCTTTCACTGTGGACACAACAGAATTGCTAATCCTTTTACCCTAACCACACATGAACTGGTAATCCATTTACCCTAACCACACCGAATTGGTAATCCTGTTATTCTGAATTGTGATCATTGCACCCTAACCACACCAGAATTGGTGATCATTTCACTCTAACCACACCAGAATTGGTGATCATTTCACTCTAACCACACCAGAATTGGTGATCATTTCACCCTAACCACACCAGAATTAGTGATCATTTCACTCTAACCACACCAGAATTGGTGATCATTTCACTCTAACCACACCAGAATTGGTGATCATTTCACCCTAACCACACCAGAATTGGTGATCATTTCCCTCTAACCACACCAGAATTGGTGATCATTTCACCGGAGTACCTGAGGTGTGTTGAGAGCATTCTGGGTGTTCTGATGGTTGCGATCTCCCTCCCCCTGGAATCACCACACATTGAGTGCTCGAGGTGGACATCTGCTCAACAGGACATCCCACAGCAGGACAAGTACTTTGGTTCATAGGAGAATGCCTTCTGAATCCTAGGGTTAGAGTACGGGGGTCCACCATAATACCTTTATTTGTCCTATAGATCTGGTATCAGTCACATGTGCAGCAGGACAAGCAGACTGGAGATAACGGTTGTGATGGAGGAGCAGATGGTATCCATTTAGCGCAGAAGTTTCAATAAGCCGAACACCAGTTGCTTTCACCAGAGATCCTAATGATTCACTAATGAAACAACGCAGAAGTGTAAAGAACTCATTTGCAGCCTCAGTCGAACTCCCAGGAAAACCGGTAATCTAAACAAAAGTGATTAATTTGATGATCCTGCAGCACACGCACACACACACACACAGATAGACACACACACACACACACACACACACACACACACACACACACACACACACACACAAACTTCGGTTCTGATTACTTCTTGAAGACGGGGACTGATGACATCAGACCTGCAGGCTCTGTTGCTGAGCAATGAAGATATAACCTCGTTAACGACGTGAGTCGTGAGGAGACACACCTAGGAGACAAAGTGAGGAGACACACCTAGAGACAAAAGTGAGGCGACACACAAAGGAGACAAAAGTGAGGCGACACACATAGGAGACAAAAGTGAGGCGACACACCTAGGAGACAAAAGTGAGGCGACACACCTAGGAGACAAAGTGAGGAGACACACCTAGGAGACAAAGTGAGAAGGCACACTTGGAGAGGATATAAAGAGAGGATAAATAGTGAATAGACATACTTAGGCAACAGACCTAGGCGACATGTTAAGGAGACATAGAGAGGAGAAATAGTGAGGAGGATGCACACCTGGGAGACACGCCTAGGAGGAGACATACCAAGCACCGTTAGGTAGAGGTATCTGGGGGTCATCTATTGACCTCTTGACCCATGGAGGTCAGACCTCCTTATACCAGGAGCTGGAGACAGAGGAGCTCCAGACAGGCAGGTCTGCTGGGCTAGCAGCCAGCCTGGTGAGTCTAATGTAATGATGTTTACGCCATTCCGCTAGCGTAGCGCTGCAGCTCCTGTAGACAGCGTTGCGTCGGCGTGCTCTGGTTCTCTGGTAGATCAGGGGGCGGTGTGGCAGACGACAAACCCGGACGGAAGGAAGCTGAGGCCAGCAGACGTTTACACCAACACCACGTATTCTACCTGCCGGGATACTTCTACACAGTATTATACCCGCTGTAATACTTCTACCCAGTCGTATCACAGTATTCTACCTGCTGTAATTCCTCTACTCAGTTGTACTAAAGTCATATACTGGCTGGAATACTTTCACACAGTTGTACTAAAGTATTCTACATGCCTAAATAATTCTACACAGCCGTACTAAAGTATCATACCTGCTGTAATACTTCTACACAGTTGTACTACGGTATGACCACTGCTTGAATACTTCTACATAGTTGTACTAAAGTAATATGACTGTTAAACATGACGTCTAAACAGCTGTAATAATAATAATAATAATGCATTGAATTGTACAACAGTACTATGCCGCTGTAATACTTCCAAACACTGCATTAGGTTTCAAATGACTGAAATAACCTCAAGATTAAAATAAAAGTCTATTCTATCAGTAGATATTAAATGAGTATGAGATGTTATAATATTATAGAAGGTGGAGGTGATTGAAGATGAAAGCTGTTGATGGTCTGCTCTGTGTGCTACAGACTTATTTCAAGCACCTTCATATATTTGACCCTTATATATTTTATACAACTTGTTCAGAACCTCAGTGAGCTGACGCAACAGGTTTCGGTTGCACCACAACAGTGACCAAAGGGAGAGGATGTGTCTTCATGGCTTATTGATAAGAAGCTACGCAACGGATCAATGATTGACTGCCAGTCTCACCAACCGACACGTCAAACTGCTCCTCCTGCTTTTTGATAAGCAGTGAAATATTCTCTCTCTCTATCACTCTCATCTCTCTTTAGCTCCCTCCCCTCTCTCTGCATCCCTCTCATCCCTCTGTCACTCTATCCTACTCTATTCCCCTCCTTCTCTTTCCCTCTCTCTCCTTTCTCTATCCCTCCCTCTCCATCCCCTCTCCCTCTCTCTCTCCCTCTCTCTCTATCCCCTCTCCCTCTCCCTCTCTCTCTTTTCTCCCTTCCTCTCTCTCTGTCCCCTCTCCCTCTCTCTCTCTATCCGTCTCTATCCACCCCCTCTCTCTCCCGTCCCAGTCTCCCTGTCTCCCTCTCCATCTCTCTCCCTCTCTCTCCCTCTCTCTCTCTCTCAAAGATTTGGAAGAAAGTGTCCTTCAACACTCTTCTTGTCTTCATACATGATTCAGGGGAGTTGAGAGGACTGCATCATTCATGTCAAGTCCTGCAGAGCAACTACAGAGGAGACCACAGTCCAGCCCTAGTGATGAAACTACAGAGGAGGGACCAGAGGAGAGACCAGACCAACACTAGTGATGAAACTACAGAGGAGAGAGCAGCGGAGACCACAGACCAGCACTATTGATGAAACTACAGAGGAGAGACCAGAGGAGATACCAGACCAACACTAGTGATGAAACTACAGAGGAGAGACCAGACCAACACTAGTGATGAAACTACAGAGGAGAGAGCAGCGGAGACCACAGACCAGCACTATTGATGAAACTACAGAGGAGAGACCAGACCAGCACTAGTGATGAAACTACAGAGGATAGACCAGACCAACACATGAAACTACAGAGAAGAGACCAGACCAGCACTAGTGATGAAACTACAGAGGAGAGAGCAGCGGAGACCACAGACCAGCACTATTGATGAAACTACAGAGGAGAGACCAGACCAGCGCTAGTGATGAAACTACAGAGGATAGACCAGACCAACATTCGTGAAGAAACTACAGAGGAGAGACCAGCCCAACATTAGAACATTAGTGATGAAACTACAGAGGAGACACCAGCCCAACATTAGAACATTAGTGATGAAACTACAGAGGAGAGACCAGAGCAACATTAGAAAATGAGTGATGAAACTACAGAGGAGACACCAGCACAGCATGAGCCAAGGAACTGATTGATGTCTAAATAAACCACTGGAGCCTCCGGGGCGAAGCTCAGCCTTTTGTCCCGGCTCCCACGCTAATCTGGAAGATTCTGCTAAACACACACAGAAATAGAGCACACAGAGGGAGTTAAAAGCGATGTTAGGGGAGAAGGGAGGAGAGGGGGAGAGG
The DNA here is from genome assembly GCF_902167405.1 of Gadus morhua. Taxonomy (NCBI): domain Eukaryota; kingdom Metazoa; phylum Chordata; class Actinopteri; order Gadiformes; family Gadidae; genus Gadus; species Gadus morhua. Next base: position 19,583,003 of record NC_044070.1, on the reverse strand, counting down.
AGGAGAGGAAATAGAGCATGCAGAGGGAGTTAAAAGAGATGTTAGAGAAGGCGGAGAGGAGGGGAAGTTATGCCTCCGTATGGAGTTAAGAGAGATTTTAGAAGGAGGAAAGAAGGAGAGGAGGGAGGACAGAAGGAGATAAAGTAGAGCCTGCCTACGGAGTCAAAATTGATTTTAGAGGAGGAGGAGGAGAAGAGAAGGAGAGGGGGAGAAAAGGAGAGGAGGAGAGGAAGTAAAGCCTGCATATGGAGTTAAGAGAGATTTCAGAGGAGGTGAAAGGGCTGAGGGAGAGGAGGAGAAGATGAGGAGGAGGAGAGGGTGAGGAGGAGGGGAGGATTAGAGGAAGAAGATGTAGCGCATACAGGGAGTTAAGCCCAGAGAAGGAGGAGAGAAGATGGAGCATCCATCGAGATGCAGTTAGAGGAGAGAGGAGGGGAGAGGGGGGGACAAGAGGGAGAGAATCAAGGGATCTGATCACAAGAGCAGCAGACCCAGGAGGAAGAGAGAGAGAGAGAGAGAGAGAGAGAGAGAGAGAGAGAGAGAGAGAGAGAGAGAGAGAGAGAGAGATGAAGTAGAGTAGATGAAGAGAAAGGAGATGAAGAAAAAGGGCGATGATTGAGGAAGATGAGAGCGAGGAAGAACGAGAGAGGAGGAGGGGAGAAGATATGGGTAAAGTGATAGAAAATAAGTAGATGGTAGAGAGAGGGGGAGATGTTAGGAGGTGGAGCCGGGGGACATGGAGATAGCGAACACTTGTACATTACAACACTTGCCTTCATCAAACTTGTATTCAGTGAGGCTACATTAGGCCTGTCACTAGCGGAGGGAGGGCTGGGGTGGGGGGGGGGGGAGGGGCATCGTCATGGTGATTAACGAGCAGGGGCGTTCCTCAGCGTCTCCCCCATCCTCACCTCCTTCCTCCCCCCTCGTGCTGCTCCCCTTAAGTCCCCCCGTTTGGTTTTAAAATAGACGGAGAGAGATATGAAAGCGGAGGAACGCAGCCAACAGGGGAATGGACCTCACTCCTGAAACCAACAGACAAACAGCTCCACGGCTCAACACGCAATCAATATCTCCTGTCTCGCTGAAGCGAGGAGGAGCGAGGAGGAGCGAGGAGGAGCGAGGAGAGGAGCGAGGAGAGGAGCGGTCTGACACGAGTCCGCGGGGAGCCCAGGTTCAGAACAATCTCCTTCATCTCAACAACAGATAATAGTTCTGCCCGGCTTTCCTGCAGCGCAGCAACAGATAATAGTTCTGCTGCAGGCACTCTATCAAGGGCTCTTCTCCCCCACTGGTATAATGCATCTCACTTTCAGCTGGAATACAGGATGCTTATTCCAAGCATACACCTGTACACACCTGCACAACACACCGGTATACACCTGTACAACACACCTGTACACACCTGTACAACACATCTGTACAACACACCTGTACCAGTCACCTGTACACACCACTTGTACAAAACACCTGTACATGAACCAGTCACATTTACACACCTGTACACACCTGTACACACCTGTACAAAACACTTGTACAAAGCACCTGTACATGTACCAGTCACCTTTACACACCTGTACACATCTGTACACACCTGTACAAAACACTTGTCCAAAACACCTGTACATGTACCAGTCACATGTACCAGTCACATTTACACACCTGTACAACACACTTGTACAACACACCAGTCCCAATCACATGTACACACCTGTACAAGATACCTGTATGACACACCTGTAGTACCGGTAACAAGTACACACCTGCTCTACACAGAACCACACAAGAAGACCTTGAGTGTTGTGTTGATCTAATGTTGAAACTGCTCATTCATCTCCAAAATGAAGGCTCACCTTTATTAAACAGGTGTGATGTCAGAGGGGTTAACCAACCAATCAGCAGCAGGCTGCCCTGTGGCCGCTGTGAGGGCGTAGGTAACAGGGGGAAACGGGTCAAACTGTACTTGACATCTCCCTGACAACACATGGCCGGCTGAACGTCTACACAGAGGGAGGTTTAGAGGAGCAAGGTTTTTCATTTAATTTAATTTATTTTAGGACCAAAATTTAATCGTTCAGCGTGAGCAACACACTGGCATGAAAAATAACACTTATTGAACAAGCTGGTCGTCTTAGGAGAGCTGGTTTTGTCTCTGTAGGGGAAGAACCAGCCCTACAGAGATATTACCAGCCATACAGAGATATAACCAGACCCAAAAGAGAGAGAACCAGCCCTAACAGAGACAGAACCAGGCATACAGAGAGAGAACCAGCCCTAACAGAACCAGGCATACAGAGAGAGAACCAGTCCTCCTGACAGAGACAGAACCAGTCATACAGAGAGAGAACCAGTCCTTACAGAGACAGAACCAGCCCTAACAGAGAAAGAACCAGCCCTAACAGAGAAAGAACCAGCCCTAACAGACAGAATCAGCCCTAACAGAGACAAAACCAGGCATACAGAGAGAGAACCAGTCCTCCTGACAGAGACAGAACCAGGCATACAGAGAGAGAACCAGTCCTCCTGACAGAGACAGAACACAGAGAGAGAACCAGTCCTCCTGACAGAGACAGAACCAGTCCTCCTGACAGAGACAGAACCAGGCATACAGAGAGAGAACCAGTCCTCCTGACAGAGACAGAACCGGGCATACAGAGAGAGAACCAGTCCTGCTGACAGAGACAGAACCAGGCATACGGAGAGAGAACCAGCCCTAACAGAGACAGAACCAGGCATACAGAGAGAGAACCAGTCCTCCTGACAGAGACAGAACCAGGCATACAGAGAGAGAACCAGTCCTGACAGAGACAGAACCAGCCCTAACAGAGAAAGAACCAGCCCTAACAGAGGAAGAACCAGCCCCAACAGACAGAATCAGCCCTAACAGAGACAGAAGCAGCCCTTACAGACAGAACCAGCCCCAACCGAGGGTTCCAGCCCCAACTACCGTACCCTACTGAACAATTGTTTTCAAACCACTACACACACCCAACCAACCACTACACGTTACAAACTCCACACACCATTGCCAGCCCTGTGTGTCTCCCTTAACACCAGTCCAAAGTGGCCTCTGATCCCCGCTCGTTGATGGATTGTTCAGCCTCGCTTCTCAAGGACTCTCTGGGAGACTGGTCGGGGACCAGGCTGTCCGGCACCCTCCAGCAATATTGATTAGTTATGTCTCAGAGAGAGTGAGAGAAGAGTGAGTAGTAGAAGAGAGCGCGAGAGAAGAGTGAGAGGGTGAGACAGAGAGAGACAGAGAGAGAGACAGACAGAGTGAGAGAAGAGTGAGTAGTAGAAGAGAGCGCGAGAGAAGAGTGAGAGGGTGAGACAGAGAGAGAGACAGACAGAGTGAGAGAAGAGTGAGTAGTAGAAGAGAGCGCGAGAGAAGATTGAGAGGGTGAGACAGAGAGAGAGACAGACAGAGTGAGAGAAGAGAGAGAGTGAGACAGACGAGTTAGAGAAGAGAGACTGAGAAAAGAGAAAGAGAGAGAGACAGACAGAGAGACGGACAGATAGAGGCACAGAGAGAGTGAAAGCTTTTCCTATTATTTGTTATTTGCACCGTCCTTTATTTCCCTTTCCTCAGATTGTTGCGGCTTATTTAACTTTCATTTAAGCACTCTAAACACTCCCCCTGCCAATAAAGCTCTTTGAATTGAATTTGTCAACAAGTGATTCTTGTAAAAATTTTTATTTGGAGTTTTTAGGTTTTACCTTTATATTTAAACACTGAATCATTATGTCATTTTTAAATTAATTGCTGCCTTGTTGATTCAAAATAGATAATAAATAGCTTTTCAAAATAGAATAGAGAGAGAGCGAGAGAGAGAGAGAGAGAGAGAGAGAGAGAGAGAGAGGAGAGAGAGAGAGAGAGAGAGAGAGAGAGAGAGAGAGAGAGAGAGAGAGAAGAGAGAGAGAGAGAGAGAGAGAGAGAGAGAGAGAGAGATGAGTTTCAGAGGAGACAGTATAGGAGCAGAGAGGCTTCTAGGGCGGGGAACGGTCAATGGTTGGGAGGAGTCATCCCTGGTAGGAGGAGTCATCCCTGAGTAGGAGGAGGAGTTACTGGGTAGGAGGAGGAGTTACTGGGTAGGAGGATGGGTTACTGAGTAGGAGGAGGAGTTACTGGGTAGGATGAGTCATCCGTGGGTAGTAGGAGAAGTCATCCCTGAGAGGGCATGTTTTGCAAGTTTTTGTGGATACATGCTTGTTGCGTGTGCGCGTGTGCATGTGCGTGTGCGTGTGCGTGCGTGTGTGTGGATGATGGCTGGTCGAAGCAGCCTCACCTGGCCCCAATCAGACTGATTCGACTCTGCACAGGTTAAACCAGCCATCACAACACACACTTCCGGGAGAGATCTCCTGCATGGCAACATGGAGCCCCAGCGTCATGCATCACTGCCTGCGAACCTTCCCCTAAAGCGGCTTTCCACACCCTGTGCCCTTGTCTGGAGGACAACCGAGGTGTACAGCTCTGGCCTTGTTACAATGCTGTGTGAGTGCGTGTGCGTGTGTGCGTGCGTGCGTGCGTGCGTGCGTGCGTGCGTGCGTGCGTGCGTGCGTGCGTGCGGGCGTGCGTGCGTGGATGCATGTGTATGTTCTTTGCCTACTGATAATATATACTTCCTCCGTACCACAAACATCCAACATTACAGCGGTCAGCAGCAGCTGTGGTGCCTAGAGTGAGCTCGGAGAGTGAGCTCGGAGAGTGAGCTCCGAGTATGAGAGGGTGTTTGCGGTACTTATGTTTCTAGTAGTAGCGGCTCTTTGCTATCGTTGCTATTGTACCAGCGGTATTAGCGGTAGACCGGCAGACCAGATGGTGATGAATGATGCATCTTTCGTCAGAACAGTAAATATTGACAGGAGCAGTCAAGGCCTCCTCTCCCTCCCTTGGGATTAGAGATGGGCTCCTAATTAGAGGGAGACGGTTTATTCTGGGTGAAAGAGAGAGAGAGAGAGCTTTTGCAAATCGGTGAAAGAGAGGAGGGGAGAGAGATTTATTGTGTTTTTGGTGAGAGGCAGTTGAAGTGTGAATACAGAGATGGAGAGAGAGAGAGAGAGAGAGAGAGAGAGAGAGAGAGAGAGAGAGAGAGAGAGAGAGAGAGAGAGAGAGAGAGAGAGAGAGAGATGGAGAGAGAGAGAGAGAGAGAGAGAGAGAGAGAGAGAGAGAGAGAGAGAGAGAGAGAGAGAGAGAGAGAGAGGAAAAAGAGACGGAGCCAGAGAGAGAGTGGTTTGAGGCTGTTTGGTTTGAGGACTCTCACCACAACAGCAGATCCACCATGCTAACAGCTAGTGGCTGTGTGCTAACAGCTAGAGGCTAACGGCTTACTGCTAACAGCTCATGGCTAGTGGCAAACGGCTCTGTGCTAACAGCTGCCTGCAGACAGCAGACAGAAGGCTCTACCACATTGTGTTTAAAACTCATTCTACTGTCCTGGAGATCAAACGGAGAGTGAGATGGCGACGCTAATAGGATCTTGATTAGCAGGCTTTTGTCCCGCTGCTAATCGCTCCCTGGGCGTCGTGTAAATGTGCTTCATGAACACTTTTAATTAATTTAGGGCACTAACGGCATCGATTACACCCCTCGCTGTGGTAACTGCTGCAGACGGCAGAGTTAGCTCCGCTAGCTTCGTAGGTCAAGTTCGGACAGATAACACAGCCAAAGCTATGCAGGTTAGCGACATTAGGCAAGTTAACTTAGTCAGAGGTAGGCAGTTAAGTTAATAACAGAACGATAGAAAAGTTGTATATAGTTATTATTATATTATCATAGTATTATATTGCAAAACATTATCAGAGTAAGTTCCTTTTACCAGTAAGCATCGGGCGTTGCTGAGTCACCAACTTGAAATACCTATCCCATAATAAAACATCTCAAGCTGTCGAGGTTGGGTTTTCAAAAGAAGGGATTCTATCTTTTACTCGATTCTTTGTGAGGCCGTCCTTGACGTGGCGCATCTCCGGGCCTCTGGGTGTGCTGCAGCTCGGCAGATCTGTCACCATGGCTCTCATCGCTTTGTCCTCCACATGAGCCACTAAAGTCAGGCTGTCCTATTTTACAAAAGGCAAGGCTTTGACCCTCGTTGCTCTTCGTTTTTGTATGGGTTAGCCTCCTCCCACCTGGTTAGATATTTACGCAAACTTTAACCTTTAGCTGGTCCTCCATCCCTCCCTGGTCCTTCTCCCGCATCTTCTTCTATTTGTTTTTTTGGCGGGAGCCGTCCGATTGCAGCTAATGTTCTCCTTACTGCTTACTAGTATCCTGCCGTCAAAGAATATCTGCTAGCATCCTGCTAGCGTCCTGCTGCTACAGGCTACCTGCTATTATCCTGCTAGCATCCTAATGCTACAGGCTATCTGCTAGCATCCTGCTAGCGTCCTACTGCTACAGGCTACCTGCTATTATCCTGCTAGCATCCTAATGCTACAGGCTATCTGCTAGCATCCTGCTAGCATACTAAATCCTTCCATGCCATAGCCACACTATTATCCTGCTTCAAGCCAGACCCTTACTCCCTACAACACCTTATTCCATCCAGATAAGTTCCATACAATATGTATGTATTGATATGTTGTCTTCTACTAATCAGTTTGAGGCTACAGGCTAACTTATAGAAGCAGTCAGCTACTTGCCTAGACAGTCCTCGTAGTATTAATACATCTATATCTCTCCCTCTCTCCATATACTGTATATACAACTTTCTTATAGATGTATCAAATCAAAGGGGTGATTAGCCTTCTGAATTTATTTATTAACCTGCCAGATTTTCTCACGCCTCTGAAAGATTTAAAGAATTCTAATGCTAATAATGAGAAAGAGTCTGAATGTCTGAGGAACAGATTTTAAACATCAAGCAGGACTTCAGCAGAAACCAGACACCAAGAACAAAACTCAAACCATTCCCTGAGGAAGCTCTTGATTAAGCCACGCAGAAGATGTGCAAGGCATCAACAAGTAGCTCAAGATCATTACTTCCCGTCGCTCTTCGTCGTTGTCTTCCGTCTTCCTCGATTCATCCCCTACGTCAAACATCAGTTTCCTGCGCGTCAATACCAGTTACTCCCCACGCCGTGACAGAATCGATCACTTCCTGTAACCTGCTCTTTTGTTTTCGCAGCTTCCTGGGGCTGCTTGTCAATAGTATGGATTTATGAATCATAGCGTGGACAATATCAGACCACACACACCTCCTTAACAAGTGCGCCGTCTGAAGACTGGAACGTCTGCACTCCACCTGCTCTGGTTCAATCAGTGATGGTATGTTATGTTTAATAAGTTCATTAGTAAAGGCTGCAGGTCTCCTAAACCAAGTAAGAAGCTGAAAGGGGTTTTAAGGGGTTAAGTGTAACTCTAACGGCATCCTCCTAGATCTGTCATGAGAAGTGGTGGATCGAGAGTCAATAACTCTGAACAAAGACCTCTCTCCCCCGGACCGCTGCCTCGTCCGAGGAACGCCTGTCGTTGTTGGCCAGACGTGACATAGAACAACCCGCCGCGGTGGCGCTATTGATTGATATATTCGAATGAGCCTTCAGAGTACCTGAGAGCTCCGCTCCGCCTCGTGATGCTAATGTGATGCTAATGTGACAGGGTGTCGCTCAGGCACAAACCCACGCCACGGCAACGCCACGGCAACGCGGCGCCGACGCACTCGGCCTGTCGCCAGTGAGATCGCACCCCGAGACACTAGAAGAAAGACATTGTAGTCAGCTCTTGGACATCACCTTGGAAAAGCTTTTAGTCAAATTCACCGCCCCAGTCGTCGTCCCCCCCCCCCCCCCCCCCCCGACAACAACGTGTGATCCACTCCCACGCTGTCAGCTTGGCTGAGGGCCAGCGATCCACCGAAGCTTCAGCACAATCAGCCCGCAACACTTTAGAAGCTTAACCGTTGCTTCTCAGTTCAGCTGGAGAGAAAGTCATACTGAGAAAAGTGAGAAAGAAGTGGTTTATGGATGTCAGAAGATCACCGGGGGTTCCGCATGGAAGTTAGACATAACACACTACAGAACCATAAGAACTACGAGACACAAGTCTACAGACCACAATAATACAGCCCCCAAGACTAAAGAGAACAAGACTACAGAGCACAAGACTACAGAGAACAAGACTACAGAGCACAAGACTACAGAGCACAAGACTACAGAGCGCAAGACTACAGAGAACAAGACTACAGAGCATAAGACTACAGAGCACAAGACTACAGAGAACAAGACTACAGAGAACAAGACTACAGAGCGCAAGACTACAGAGAACAAGACTACAGAGAACAAGACTACAGAGCGCAAGACTACAGAGCGCAAGACTACAGAGCACAAGACTACAGAGCACAAGACTACCGAGCACAAGACTACAGAGAACAAGACTAAAGATCACAAGAGTACAGACCACAAGACTACAGAGAACAAGACTACAGAGCGCAAGACTACAGAGCACAAGACTACAGAGAACAAGACTACCGAGCACAAGACTACAGAGAACAAAACTAAAGATCACAAGAGCACAGACCACAAGACTACACTACACAAGAGTACACACCACAAGAACAAAACCACAAGACTACAGACCCCACTACACTACAGACCACAAGATTACAAATCCCAAAAGACTACAGACCACAAGACTAAAGACCACAAGACTACAGACCACAAGACTACAGACCACAAGACTAACAGATCCCACATCACTAGAGACCACAAGACTAACAGATCCCACAACATGACAGACACCACAAGGCTACAGATCCCACA